>NC_134872.1:59514775-59815132 GCF_049852395.1 Peromyscus maniculatus bairdii | reverse complement strand
GGTGTTTGGCCATCCCATCACCAGAGTAGGTCAATAACCAAATGAATGGAAACACATGAACTATGAACCAAAGGCTGAGGGGCCCCCAACTGGATCAGGCCTCTGAATAGGTGAGACAGTCGATTGGCTTGATCTGTTTGGGAGACATCTAGGCAGTGGTACCAGGTCCTGGGCTCGTTGCATGAGTTAGCTGTTTGAAACCTGGGACTTATGCAGGGACAGTTGGCTCAATCTGGGAGGAGGGGACTGGACCTGCCTGGACTGAGTCTATCAGGTCGATCCTAGTCCTCGGGGGAGACCTTGATCTGGAGGAAGTGAGAATGGGGGGGGGGAAAGGGACGGGGCAGGAAGGGAGAGAACAAGGGAATCTATAGCTATTATGTAGAACTGAATAGTATTGTAAAATAAATAAAAAAAAGGAAAAAAAAAAGATTGTACTTTAAGATGGATAGGTGTGATGGAAATGACAAACAGTGTCTGGGAATTGGCTCTGTCAATAGAGAGCTTGCCTCGAAAGCATGAGTACCTAAGTCTGGGTCCATTGGTCCAAACTGGCAGAGCTGTGCCATTACATGCAAACCCATGGCCGGGGATATAAATCTCAGGGTTCACTGGCCAGCCAATCTAGACAAACCACAAGCACCTGGTTCCGTCAGCAACTCTCTCACAAAAAATAATATGGAAAACAATTACGAGATACACCTGATTTTAACCTCTGGCCTCAACATAAATGCATGTGCACCTGTACTGCACTCTATCTAACATGTACATACAGATCTCCACACAGAAATAAATAAAAATAAACAACAATTGAGTAAGTACAAATATGAAAATATGGTCAGTGAACCACACGTGCAAATCAAAGAAAGACTCTGGGAGGAGAATGTCTATGCTAACAGTCCTATGGCATTTTTCTGAAGTTTATGGCAGAATTCCAGGAAAATAAATTTCTGGATCCATGCAACAAATACTTACTCTACTTATTAACTACAACCCAGAGAGAAAACAGAAATCACCTGAGTTATGTGAACGAGAAAATTTAATAACTAACTGGGTTTCTAGACATTAAGTTGGGTCCACTTAATGTCACAGTTGCTATAGTGAACATCAGCACAGAATGGAAGCTAATAAACTCGGACATAAAGAAAGCTATGGGGATGTTTATTAAGACATGATCCTCTCAGAGGCAAGATAGGTGGGAACCTAAGATTTGTTAATTTGTATGACTCAAAGAAATTCTTAAAATGGGTGTTTGAAGACAGGGACAGCCACTCTGATGACTGATAACAAAATTCAATCTGAAGAGCAGACATTTCGTACTATCATGGTCAGAGGTAGGAAGGATGGGTCAGAAGTAGGAAAAGCATTCAACACATTTGCCTACTGGAAGTGATTTAGTTGACAGAAGCAGAAGAATGGGGAACATGTGAGAGGTTGTTACAGGATGTGTAGGTGTAAGAAGAGAGGGACCATTATAGAGCATGGCTGAGGGGTATGTGTTATCCTACAGCATTTTCAGTATATGTTAAAATTATTTTTTTCAGGGGAGTGGTATGGTGAGAGACATTCCTTAGAAAGAAACCTTTGTGAAATGGACTTCCCAGAGACACATAGTCTAAAATTTCCCCTTTTTTGTCTTTCTCAACAGTCCACATTTTCTTTATTCTACAAATTGCATTACCCTTATCAATAATGTATAGTATATGATATTTATTTGGTATATTGTATCAATTCCCTAGTAGCATTGTTCTCTGTTTTAGATATTATTCCATTCTCAGGACTTAGACAAATGCTTATTACTATCATACACTGTAAATACATATATGTTAAACAAAGAAGAAAAAAATATAATTGTCAAGGTTGGGGGGGGGGAGAGACCCAGTAAATAAGTACTTACCACAGAAGCATGAGGACTGAAATTTAATCCCTAGCACCTGGGAGTGCAAGCATAAGAACTTAAATTCAATCCCAGCACCCACATAAAAGCCAGGTGTGGTAGCATGGAGATAGGAGGATCCCCAGAGTTTACTAACCAGCCAGTGTGGCTGAACTGGCAAGTTTGTGGTTTAGTGAGAGATCCTGTCTCAAAAATGAGGCAGAGAGAAACTGAAGAAGCCACCTGATCTTTCCTTAGGTGTCAGCTCTGTCATGGAAAACATTTGAATACTGAAAGAGTAGAGTAGCCGAGATCTTTGATTCCAGTGGCTTGATGATAGGAAGATTGTGGAGTGACTTGTTACTATTTTTATGACCTTATTATGTCTGAGGAAAGAATGCCAGGAAAAACTTGCTATGATTTCATTCTCTTTTACAGTAGTATAGTGGGTTTTTGCTGAAACATGTTGATCTCTTAATTGAAATCCCAAAGGAAATACGTGCCTACAGTTTTAGCATTCAGGAGGCTGAGATAATGAGAGTGTGAGTTAGAGGCTAGCCTGGGTTACAGAGTGAGTCTCTTTATCCAAAAAACTAATAATATTGTAAAATAATAAAAAATAAAATTGTAGATTTCCTGTAGACTTTTAATATGAATGTTTCATAGATGTACTAGTGCCTGAGAGCATAGCAAATTATTAAAATCTCCATTGTTAACAACATGAAATGCATACTACAGGTGTCAGTGTGGCAGAAATGGTATTCAGTGGGTTCGATTAGAAAGGTCATCTGTTTCAGGAAGAGCCATATTCCCAGTAAGACAGAGCGCACCTCTTTCTAAGTCTGTTTCATAAAGTGACAGTGTTCTAAAACATCTGGGAGTTGATTGGGGGAAGAACTCAACAATAACCTAAGAATAACCAACAGCAGCATAACTACTTCATGGTCAATCTGTATCTTCTTGTTCTTTGTACAAACAGTAAGGCTCTGATTCAGGTTGAACACTAGTTGTCTGAGGAACTTTTCAAAACTTTGATGTCCATACCATAAGGCCACAACAATTAAATCAGAACCTCCTTGTGTTAAATGAAAGCATCTATTTTTTGTAATCTCAATGCCATTGAAATGTTAATCATGGATTCTTGAAATACATGTTAAAAGCCCCAAAGGTATAATATAGAAAATGTACCTATTTTCTCAGTTTATTCTTGAATAAAGTCACTCTTTATGCAACATTTACAACTTTTCAAGAAACACTGGTGTCATATTAGTATATATTGAAAACATTTGTGCAGGCAATTTAAACTAAACCTTTCATGTATGAAAATATGAAGGGTTAAATATAAAAGCACATCCCATGGCTTTTATTTTTTTCCCTTTGCATTTTCTTGCTTATTAGCGAGGTGAACATCTGTTTGGATGGTTATTTAAAGGTCAGAAAGCAGGCTTGCTGTTTGTGGTTATGGATAATTCAAATCAACGATTAGGGCCAAATGCATTAGAATCTAGAGGAGAGGGGGAAGGCGTTTGGAGAGATGAGTCGTTTTTAAGCAGCATCTCAGGTTTATCTGCTCTCACTGTGGCCTTGGGCTTTGGTTTCAAAGTTTATTAAGGTAGTGATGTGGATGAGTGTGATCCTGGAATTTGGAAATTTGGAAGTAAAAATCTCAATTCTGCTGGTTTCTTCTGGGTCTGTCCTCCTGGTCTGCCTGTTCCCTGTGCTTTCACATTCTGTATACACCTGTGCCTGAGCTCTTCTTATGTGAACACTAGTAACAGCAGCTCAGAACCTATTCCTTTTAACTTGACTACATCTTCAAAGACTTCAAAAATCTTAAATATAGTCACAAGTTAGGACTTTAAGAAATGGATTTAGGTTGGAATATAATTCAGTAACTAAACAATCCATTTCCTACAGAATCTAGAGATGGCTTTGGGGTTGCTATAAATTCTTTAGCCTGAATTTTCATAGAGCTTACAAACTTTGATATCTCTCCTCCTCCTCCTCTTTCTCTCTCTGTCCCTCTCTGTCTCTCTGTCTCTGTCTCTCTGTCTCTGTCTCTCTCTCTGTCTCTCTCTCTGTCTCTGTCTCTCTCTGTCTCTCTCTCTCTCTGTATGTGTCTGTGTGTGTGTGTACTTACACTTACACCCCATAGGCACATTGGATGCTTATATCCCAAAGAGATAAACTGCACAAAGATGGCTTCAGGTGGTTGAGACATTTGGTCTGCCCAGGAATTACTGAGTCTGAAAGGTAGGTCACATTTCTCTTCTTATGCTTAGTAATTCTTCTCTTGAAGCAGTATATTCTGACCAGTTGTTTAGAATGTCCAAAAGACTTCTGAGGGACAACCAGAAAATGTAGAATTGTTGATTATTCACCCCAACACAGACTACCCTCTAAACATCATGTTGTTTACACCAGTAGAAAGAGGTGGTATTGTAAGGTGAGAAGGGATTTAACATGCCTACAGGTTGCTTGCTACGGAGAGATTATTGTTGAAGCCCCACTTGTTTTCAGAGTCGGTCTTTGCTGACTAGCAGTTTCCTCATTCTCTGATGTTATTATTACAGTGTTTGCTTGTTATTACAGTGTTTGGTCAAAGATAAAATACACTGAGTGTAGTGGCACATGATTTTAGTCCCAGCACTCTGGAAGCAGAAGCATTGTGGATCTCTATGAGTTCAGGGACAGCCTGTTCTACATAGCAAGTTCCAGGACAGCCAGAGATACAGAGAGCCTGTCTCTAGAAAATAAAGATAAAGAAATCCTTAAGTAAAGCCGGGCGGTGGTGGCGCACGCCTTTAATCCCAGCACTTGGGAGGCAGAGGCAGGCGAATCTCTGTTAGTTCGAGGCCAGCCTGGTCTCCAAAGCGAGTTCCAGGAACGGCGCAAAGCTACACAGAGAAACCCTGTCTAGAAAAACCAAAAAAAAAAATCCTTAAGTAGATAAAATACACGAGTAATATAATAGAAGAATGTTTGGACGCACTGTGTTCTTATTTTGAGTGATATTTATGTTTGCCAATATGTACAAGTTCATTGTTAGCTCTGTAACTTCAATAACTTGACAAACCAACATTAATGTCTTTATGTTGGTGCAACATAGATGTATGATGCATCATCAACCTATCTACTCTGCTTTACATACTGTACTCAAGCCCACGCTACAACAGAAGATGACAATTAGAATGTTTCTTTAAATTTGATTGAACAATTAGCAAACCTAGTTACTAAGATCTTTAAATGACTCTCTTTATGAAAATTTATTTGGCCATTGTGTTAGGCAAGGTTCTATAGAGAAATATAACTGATAGAATGCACACATGCTACAAAAGTTGATCTACTAGATTGGCTCTCATGATATGGACTGTATAGTTCAGTGGTGGCTGTCTATACATTGGAGAGGCCGAGGACCAGGTAGTGGGTCTATGATACCATTGCCTCAGCATTTCCAATCTGGCACTAGAAGCCTTTAAGTTCTCTGTAAAGTTGCTGTTATTGAGCCTGTGTTGAGGGTCTATGGGATGGTTCAGCAGAAAAGGGGGCTTGTTTTCACACTGAAGGACCAGGGCCCTGGAACCCACATGGAATGGAGAGAACTGATTCCCAAAAAGCTGTCTTCTGATCTTCACACATAAATGTGCACACACATAAATGAATGAATAAATAAATGTAATTCGAATCTTTTGAGTCTGTATTGGAAAGGGGGGGGGGTGAAAAAAACAAGCCCGTAGTCAGCAGATGGTGGTAGTAGCATCAATAGATGCACTTGGAAAGAAATAGCAAAGCCAGGCAATTTACGCAATGCTCTCCCCTCAGATTTCTTTGTATGTGAACTGCCCTCTGAAAGGCGATACCCACTTTGAGACTGAGTCTTCCCTTTTATTTAATCTCTTTCAGAAACATTGCCAGTGGCTTCTCTCCTAGGTGATTCTAAACCACACCAAGTAGACTAGAACAACCACCACAGCTGTGTATTTAACATTTCACATTAATATATGTAATAAAAAACTTATTAGCTAAAGATCACATATAACAACATTATACTTAGGGGGCATTGAATGGAGAAGCAATCTAGTGTCTGTGTGGACTTGTTCATCTTTCTAAATTTAATAAGTATATCAAATCAGTAAAATCTATTTGTGCTTCTTAATCTAGAGTGAGCATAATTGTATTTCCTCTAGTGTATCTTTTATTTTCATTTCTGACTTGAAAGTTTCCTGTCTTTTGCCAGTATCAATGCAATGGTCTCAAGCTAATTTGCTACCTTACAAACTGGGTAAAATTTCCCTTGGAATATTTCCTAATTCTATTACAAACATTTTGAAGATAAATTAGTCTGATTAATGTGTAAAGAAAAGTTTCTAATAAAAAAGAAATAGAGGATTTATTTAAATTTCATAAATGGTCTATATACAAAATGGTTCAAACTTTGAATTCTGTCTGCATTATGGCAAGTTATTTAAATGTTACTATGAAGACAAAAATATATAAAGACAAAACCAGAGACAAGAACCACTAAAGGAAACAGAGAAAACAAGGTGTAGATATGTTCCTTTTTAAAACTGGTTTGCTAGGGCATGGAGAGACAGCTCAATGGTTTAGAGAATTTACCATTCTTTTTTTTTTTTTTTTTTTTTTTTTTTTTTTTTTTTTTTTTTTTTTTTTTTTTTGGTTTTTCGAGACAGGGTTTCTCTGTGTAGCTTTGCGCCTTTCCTGGAACTCACTTGGTAGCCCAGGCTGGCCTCGAACTCACAGAGATCCACCTGGCTCTGCCTCCCGAGTGCTGGGATTAAAGGCGTGCGCCACCACCGCCCGGCTGAGAATTTACCATTCTTATAAAATACCTGGTTAAGTTCCCAGGGCTTACAGGACTACTTACAATTCCCTGTACCTCCAGTTCCAGAAGATCTGACATCCTCTTCAGGCCTCCATGGGCAACTACACACAGACATAAACTCACACAGATACAATTAACTAATTAATTAATTATTAAATAATTCTCTAAATCTTTTAAAATAACTGGCTTGCCAGAGGGCTGGAACTAGGGTATAATATGAGTTGCTAAACATGAAACAATGCCATGAGGAGACTAGGGAGATGGCCAGTGGATAATAACATTTTCTGTGTAAACATGAGAATTTGAGTTAAAAATCTCTAGAATTGTACATAAAAAGCTAGACGTGACTGCACATTTGCATCCCCTGCACTATGGAAGACAAAGATGGGATAATATTTAGAATTTCATAACTCCTTTGAAAGACCTTGTTCTTGTTTGGGTGGGATAAGGTAGACAGTGATAGAGACAAACCCCTGATGTCCTCTTCAGGCCTCCCTGTGCACACATGCCTCACTGACACACCCACATATACACAAGCACATACAGCTCACACACATGCACACACACCTCCCACACACACCCCCCACACGCATGCATACACACACACACACACACACACACACACACACACACACACACACACACGATAATATGAGGGAGCTAGACAGAGGCAGAGGACAGTAGCTGACAGTACATGATGACACATGGGAGTAGCTCCTACTGAAATCCAACCACCTTTGACTTGTCTCTGTTTTATGCCCAGAGCAAAACACATGCACTTACCCACATCTTTTTAAAAATTTAAAGGAATTTTACACATGCATATAGTGCTTTTTGTTTTTATTAAGTCCACACCTCTTTCCTTCTCTTCAGTCCCTCCCCTCTCCTCTTCACCACTGTTCTTTCCTGATTTTATACTTTCTCTTTTTTCATCTAGCCTGCTGGATCCAATTAGTTCTAGAAACCAACATGTGCATAGGGATGTGGCCATCTATTGGAACATAGGTAGCCTATCAGGGGCCATGTCCTTGAAGAGAACTGACTCTTCATTTCCAAGCAGCCAGTTGCCAATAGCATCTCAGCTAAGGGTGGGACTACATGACCATCCCATACCTCCATGTTGGGATTTTGTCTTATGCATGTTGTAACAACCACTGAGAGTTTTTACATGCAATTGACCTGTTGTTTCAGGTAAACACTGTTTCACTGTGGTCATCTACTAACCTTTGCCTTTTGCATTCTTTCTGCCCTCTCTTCCTCAATGGTCCCAGAGACTTGGGAGTAAGAGTATAATATAGATGACCCATTTAGGGATGAGTACTCCTTAGTCTTTTATACTCTTCACATTGACCAGCTGTGGCCTCATTTTAATTTCCATCTACTGAAAACAAAAAAGCTTCTTTGATGAGGTGATGTACTAATCTCTGGGTATAGCAATAAGCCATTACAAATCTCTTACATACTATGTCTATTTAGCAGAATAACAATTCTCCCCTAGGGTCTATGATCGACCTAACTGTGGGAGCAACCCTTAAATCCTATCAGAAAATGCTTGGTTACTCCCATAACATTTACGCTACCACTGTACCAGTGGGTGTATCTTCTAGACATGTCATTATGGTAGTTATGGTAGTTCACTGAGATTACAGCTGGGTAAAGCCTAATGATTATTTTCCTCCCCCAGTAGTGAACACAGCACCATTCAGCACTATGAAAATGAGCCTGCAAACATGTACTTCCATGGTTGGCACAAGCTTGACTTCTCCCTGTTTTTTACTCGAGTATGAGGTGTCTATAGAAGTAGAGTCTTCCATTAAGTTCTGGAGCATAACCAAGAACAAAAGCAATAGCCTGTAATGTTTGGAGGTCTATGGGACCCCACTGACCAACAACTCCAAAAGAGATAGCTAGCCCTGGAATTTTATTAAGGCATCTTGGAGAGACATTGTTTCCTTGTTATGGAGTACCTACACACACACTCACACACCACGTATATCAAGTGTATTCAGTAGTAGGTTTCAAATGTTTTTAGTGTTAATTATCCCTCCCAATACACCATATCATAATCTACTACCTCTAATCTGAAATCTGAAAGTGTACTATTAACCTTACTCTTTACTTCATTTTTCATTTTTGATTGGTCTCTTCCTAAATTGAACATTTAAATATGAAAATCAATTAATGTTAGTTCATCATACTTTAAAGAAAACCTTTGGATATTATCTTAGAAGTTTTAGCCTGTTCTCATTTCTTTAATTTTTTTTTTTTTTTTTTTTTTTTTTTTGGTTTTTCGAGACAGGGTTTCTCTGTGTAGCTTTGCGCCTTTCCTGGAACTCACTTGGTAGCCCAGGCTGGCCTCGAACTCACTGAGATCCGCCTGGCTCTGCCTCCCGAGTGCTGGAATTAAAGGCGTGAGCCACCACCGCCCGGCTATTTTTTAAGATTTCTATTACAACTCATTTAGAGACTCCTTTTCCCTGGTTACTAATCCCTTTAGAACTGACAGCTATATCACGAGTACCAATTCCATCATTATGTGATACGTACCTTCTTAGGGAGAGAGCAGAAGATGAAGAGTATCTAGATAATTTCCCTGGAATGAATTTTAAATATAATAAGATCAAGGCTAATGACATAGACTCTAGAGAAACTCTTATCTCTACACTTTTTGTAATGCTAAAGATACTACTAGATTGGGAACATATTATAAAGCTTTAAAATTTATAATTTAGCCTGGAATTTTAATTTTATCATTAAAAGATTTTGAAGTACCCCAAGGAAAACAAATGGAAAATACAATTTTGTGGGTTTACATTATTGTCATGGATGCTGTTGGGTCTCCCTGTGTTGCCCCGACTGATCTTGAGTTCAAGGGATTGAAGTGATCCTCTTCTCCTGCCTCACCCCTTGAATACAATGACAATAGGTGTACATTAGCATGTCTGGCTATGCTCTTATTGACAGAGTTAACTTTAAACCATAAGAGAAACTCTGAATTGAGACACTGTCTGGGCTTAGTAAAATGTAGCCCTATGTGTACCAAACATGCATCTATTCTTTTAAAACTATTCTTTGTCAGTTTTGTACAAGTATATAATACATGTTAATCATAAATACTCCAATTGTCCTCTCTTGTCTCCTCCCAGTTACCTTTCCAGCTGCTGTTTCTTCACAGGGTCCTTTCCTGCTTTCATATCTTTTTTTAAAAAAATTATGAATCAGTACTGAGAATCACAAAGCTCTCAAGGTTCAGAATGTGCCATTTCAAAACTATACTATTATAAAATACCTCAGTAAGTGACTATAAACAAAACCTCTGAATAAAAGTAGAGTTGAAGGGTGGATATGATCAAAATACTTCATACATATTTAAGAATTTTTCAAAGAATTAAAGACTTTTAAATTTGGTTTTATTTTTGTCTGTAGAAGTTCTGATTTTAATGACACAGGTTTCACCCAAGCAAACCTCTTGAATTATTAGCTTTAACCACTTGCAACCACATGAAAAATTTTAGAGACTATTTGTGAAAAAGACCAACTTCCATTAATAAAAGATGTGAACAAAAGCCCATGCCCAGGGAGCCTGGAAATGGAGGCAACTCTCTTCTGGCAAGTGTTCTCCATCACATTTCCCCAGTTCTGGTCTCAGATGGAAACTGGGGCAGTACTGGTGGGGAGACATGTAAGTGTGTCTGTGTCTGTCCATTTGTCCTTCCATCTTTGCCCTCCCCCATGCTTTCTGGGCCAGCCTCATCATAGGCTAGCAAGGGAGGTGCTACTTAGCAACCTGGGGGTGGACCATGCAAGAGGCTCTGAATAGACCTGCTTTAGCTTCCCTTCTACCTTACTTTTTTTTTTATATTACCTTTATCTATTTTTCAGCTCTCATTTTCTCTTCTATGGGCTTATGCAGTTTGTTAAAAACAGGAAAATCAATCCTTGCTTGACATGGAGAAGATGGGAAGAAAATATTGGATAACAGAAAATTTAAAACTTTGTGGTAAAGTCATAATATAAAACACATTCAGGTCAAATTGTGTGTGTGTGTGTGTGTGTTTGTGTGTGTGTGTGTTTAGTGTAGGGTAATTGCTACCTCTAACATCTGTCTTGGTTTGAATTATTCTTTCTGCTCATGCCTCTAATACTGGTCGATGCATGCCTGTTGACCTTTACCGTTGACTAGATATGATAGATTGGTGACTATCAAGTGTTGAGCTATTTTTCCACTTTCAAGGGATTCAGCATTTCTGTAGATATTTGATCTTGTTCACTGCAGGTTGCATGCCACCCAAGGCTAAAGGCCATGATCTACTTCTGTTCACAATCAAAGAGAGAATGCACAGCCTCCTGGAGACACTAAAATGTTCTTGGAAAAGTTCATTGGTACAGAAAAGTTCTTGGATAAGTTCATTTGTATGGAGATTGGAAGGAAATCTTATAAACAGATATTCTTCAAAAGGCTTCTAAATGCACCCTTAAAACATGAGTCTGCATTAAGCACAGAAGAGCAATGTATTTCTATTTTTTCCTCAGCAGCTGGACCTGTAAACTCCTTCTGCAAGTGAACTGTGTCTTCTTTATTTTACCTAATTGTGGTAATAGTCACCTGTGCCCAGCAGATGTTCATTTTTAAAAAAATTTGGTTATAGATGCTGTTAACTTTTGCTGTAAGCAACAGAATTCCAGATAGAAAGTTACAGAACAAATATGGAATCTTTACTTAGAGATATTAAAGAAAAAAGAAAAGCCCAAACATTGAAAAGGTTAAAGACATGCTGTGTTGTCTTTGAATTGGAATGATTGAAGATTTTAATATTATACTTCTCAAAATAACTTATGTGTTCAATGAAATTCACTAAGAATCTTCTGAGAAAAATTGATAATAGGCAACTAGTTAGAGAGCTAAATAAATACGTTTTAGAAACATAACAAAGAAAGCTCAAGTTTATCATTACAAAAGAACCACAGACTTTTTTTTTGAATAGTTGTCCTGACTGTGAAATATTCTGCTAAGTATCCAAAGTTAACAAAAGACGTATCAAGAGGGGATACGGATATCTGATACTTGCTAAGATAGTAAAAACAACAACAACAAAAAATCTTCAAAAGGAATCTTATGGATATACACCCTGTGGGTGGATAAAGCTGCTCCCAGCAGCCAGAGTTTATTCACCAAAATCCCAGTGCCAAGGACAAGCTACATTGCCATGAGCTTTTGGTCAGAGAGGCCCTGAAACTTCAAAACCAACACAGACATATGCTGATGTTCTTGATAACCCTCCAGAACTGGTTGTAAAAACCCTGTAGCTGAAGGTGCTATACATGTTGATGACAGGACCTAGACAAATCAGGAAGGAACTGGGCTAGTGACTTCTCTGTGCTGGCTAGTTCACAGAGTGCCAGAAGACAGCTAGTCAGACGCCTGGGAGAAAACTGTCATGAACGGTCCTACTCAGATCCGGTGTGCAACAATACCAACCAGCCAGGGAAGAAACCCCCACTGATGTGGTAGTGCCAAGTCTGTTGTGAAGGTGATTAGACTTGGTGGCCATTCCATGGGATGAAATTCATATCTGGTACGGTAAACCTGGTCAAAGTCCACAGCTGGGGAGTCCGAGGCCTGAGTAGGAAAGCTGCTGCTGTTGTTTTGTTAAATGGACATTGGGTGCCTGTGAAACTGCCGTTTGAAGGTTTGTGCCAGCAGAAGAATGTTGCTGTCAGCTCTGGTGAGAGAAACCTTTTATGTTTTTTTACACTGAGTGGTCAATGGTAATTTCCAGAGACTCAGAACTCATCAATAACAGGGAATACATAACTATTGGATGACCAGTTATAAATGGGACATGTATAACTATTGATTTAACACCCAGAGAATATTGTGGGAAAAGGAACAAAAAGGGTGGAGCAGCTGGAGGGAAAGTGGGGCTCACGATGAGAAAGGCGGACGTCTGGGCGTGACACAGCTGTTGGTCTACCGAACTCACGGCTGCTTGGATGACTCACACACGATCCTCACCAAACTGGGCCTATCAACACCCCATCATGGAGTGGGGAAGGGCTATGGGACCCTCCCTCTCCCTGAAGATTTATACACAGGTAACAGTTGGTGGGTGAGGGAAGACTCTCCTCCAGTACTGTAGCTGCCAGTAAGATGCACAAGTTCTTGTAACCAAACTCCCACACTCCAATAAACAACCCTAATGAAACACACTGGAACACACAGATACACAGATACACACACATACTACACATGCATATACCCACACAGATACACACACATATACCCACCCACCCACACACATATACACACACATACACACACATATACCCGCAAATACCCACACATACATACACCCATATACACACAAATACCCATACATACACACACACATACATATATACACATACACCCCCCCCACACACACATAAAACATGAAATTAGAAGGAGAACTGGTTGTTAAGAAGGGATTAAGAGGTGTGGGAGGTGATAATCTAGGGGGTGAATATGATCAAAATCTGTTATGTACATAAGTGAAAATGTCACAGTGAAACTCATTATTATGCATAATTAATATATGCTAACAAAATAGTAAAACTTTAAAAGCTACATTAATTAGAAAAACACTGTTCTCAGAAAAGACTTAGAAGTTCAATAAGAGAACACAAGACAGACTAGGAAAAGACAAGGTACTAAACCAATAGTATCATTATAGCATGACATCCCAGAACATTTAGAGAAAAGACTCATCACCTAACCTGGAAAAGGTATATGATTAAATAATCACTTCTTTCCAATGTTGCTTTATTATAATGAATTTCAGAGGCTTTAAAAAGCTGAATGGGGCCTAGGGAAAAGGCTCAGTAAGTAAAGGGCTTGGCTGGCATGCTGAGTCTGCAACACCAGAACCCACCTTAAAAAAATTTCTGGGTTAGGTAGCAACTACCTGTGAGATCCATGCAGGGGAGTGGAGATGGGAGGATCTCCAGACAGGCACTCTAGTCAAGTCATGAGCTCCACACCTCATGGGAGATCTGTCTCAAGGAATGAGGTGAAGAGCAACTGAGAAAAACACCAGATTTCCACTTCTGTCATGTGTCCATGTGCGCCCACCCATGCATACCTAAACATACATGGACACACACACATATATTGAAAGGACCAAGCAGACGCTAACAGGCTGCTCAGTCTTCTCTCAGAGATCAGGCCTCAATTTCAGTTTCCTGAGACTTAAGCAAGCAGTTTCTGGGAGGGCGGTGAACAAAAGACATAGTCCTTGCAGTAGCTCCCTTTCTGCACGTACTCTGACTGTTCAAGGATCAGCCAGTTGTTTACTCTCTGGGACCCCTCACCAACTTAGAGCTATGTGCCTGGGTCAATGTGAACGTTCAAGGCCAGCCAGCCTCCATGGCAACTCAAGGACAGAGCCTGGGCCACTGAGTCAGCCCCCACAGTTAGCATGTGCTAGGCCAGCCAGTCCCATGGCAGCTCAAGGACAAAGCCTGGGACTTGTCCAGGCATGGCCCCAAAATGATAACTCTAACTCCCAACCAGTAAATTCAAAGGTTGCATACCCTCACCCAATCATATGACGCCAAGGCTTGCACCACACTGCTTGCAGTTTTTCTCTTTAAAAACCCCTCACCCTGAGAGCTCAGGGCCATCCTCCTCCATCCACTGTGTCAGATGTTGGACACGGACCAAGCCCGGGCTTGCTTGTTATCAATAAACCCCTTTGTATTTTGCATCAGATATTGGCTCTGTGGTGGTCTTGCTTGGGGGTCTCCAGACACGTCCACCACAATATAAAATAAAAATTAAAAGCTAAATGGACAACATAGAACTATGATTAAAAAACAAGCAATGTGGAAGTTTTACTGATCATTAATCCTTCGTAGAAAACCACCTTTGTTGGTGCATGCCTATAAATCCTAGCACATGGGAGGGAGAGGTAGGGAAGTCAGTACTCCAAGGCAAGCCTTGGCTAAATAGGAAGCTTGAAGCAATCCTGGGGTATAGGAGACCTTATGTCTCTAAAACATAAGCAAAAAATTCAATAATAAAAGCACTCAAAATAAATAAGTCATATTTTATAGGAGTTCCATGTATTAATATATTCAAAAGAAAAACATGGTGTATTAGAAGACATGTTATTAACATACACAGGAAGTTTTTGGCATCAATATACAAAGATTTAGTAGCCAGACTCATTAAATTTCCCAGGTAAGGTAGGCAAAGGATGTCAAGGCACAAACTGCCAGCTGGGAAAAAAATTCCATCACCTTCTTCAAAAGCAACACAATTGTTCTGTGGCACATGGCTGAGTTTGTTTCAAGCCCCATTCTTGACTACCACTCTAGCACCTCTCTAGGGTAAGAGGGACAGAAATGAGCTGTCACTCCAAGCTCCCCTACCCTTCCAGCTTTTCATGGAGCCAGTGTGCTGCTTCATCCTCCATTCCTACCCACTGAGGAACCTCTGGCATGACTCAGCCTCAGCACCCACACTCAGGGCAGTAGAGCCACCAAGATCAGGAGCCTGTTTCTTTCATTGAGCCTGCATCACCCGTCAGCTTTGAACCTACTGGATAGCCTGGTGACAATTCATTTCAGCCTTTGCTCGGCAACCACATGGTCTAACAGCTCAGCTCAACCTAGTACACAATCCACATGCTTAAAAGGAGGAACGCAAATGGATAGCACCCACACAAAGAGTATTATTTTCAGGAATAATCAAGAAAATCTAAAATGATGATGAAATATACTGATTTGACCTATCAAATATTGTTTATCTACCCTCCAGTACAAAATTCAACAAAAGAAAAATAGCTAACTGGGTCAAGGATTCAGGGACATTACCATTATTACAGAAGGCCACTGAGAATACACATCAATACCTCATCAATAATTTGTAATATACATTTTGATAAGTCTTAGAAAAAATTCATATTTTGATCTAAAAATTAGTCAGAGTAAACAGTGCTGACATAAGTATGTATAAGGATGTTAACTGCAATGTTCCATATGACAAAAATAAAATTTGGAAATAGATGAATGCTCTCCAACAAGCTAGATTCCTAATCGTTAGTGCAATCTTAATTATTACAGCCTCCATTCAAATTGTGTTTAGGAAGATTTAAATACTTGTCATGTTTAATATAAAGTAGTAGTACATAAATGGAATATAGATAATTCATCTAGTGTTTGGAGTAAAGACTATAATTATGTATGTATTAATACACACAACTTTATATATATATATATAAGTTCAAAAGGATATGTCCTCAAAATTATATTTAATATAAAATTTCTGTGATCTTCCTTTTATCTTCTTCAGCTTCCAGAATTCTTGAAGAAGATATTCACTCAATTTATAATCAGAAAAAAAAATAGTTTTGAAAAAGAAAAGTAGGCATTTGAAAAGCTGCAGCAGGTTTTTGAAATCGTATTTGTTAACGCAGCAATCATTTTAACAATTAATTTAAAACATGCTGTTATTTAGTAGACTGTATTGATTTTATTTTTGGTCTCTGATTATGAAACATTTTCCATTTTTAGAGCTTCAGAGAAGCTGCAGTTTTACAGAGTAGCGCAAAGCCAATACTTGGAGTGCTAAGTATTTTTGAAGCTTTCAATTAAGGATAACATACATACACAAATGTGCACATTTAAAATGGACAGCTTCATGAATTTTCCAAAGTTGAAAGCACCCAGGTAACCCATATGTTATTGAAGAAACTGAACACCATCAGTAACCAAGGGCTTTTCTTATGTGCTCTTCTGGACACACACACACACACACACACACACACACACACACGCCAATTTGACACATATATGTAAAGGTATGAGACATGGTTTCTCTGTGTAGCTTTGCGCCTTTCCTGGAACTCGCTCTGTAGCCCAGGCTGGCCTTGAACTCACAGAGATCCACCTGCCTCTGCCTCCCGAGTGCTGGGATTACAGGTGTGAGCCACCACCGCCTGGCCTGGCTCAACCTTTGATGTACTCAAGCCAGCCATGTTTCAGCCCATGGTTTTAGTTTGATTATTCATTCTCGTTGCTATGTGGGATTCCATTCCAGAAGTTACTGCACTCATTTGCATACAGTGCTGCACAGTGTGGTGAGTAGTTTTTTAATTTTGAACATTACAAATAATGTCTAGAAAGTCCTCATAGGGGTAGCCGGGTGGTGGTGGCACACGCCTTTAATCCCAGCACTCAGGAAGCAGAGCCAGGCATATCTCTGTGAGTTTGAGGGGTCAGTCAGTCTGGTCTATAGAACAAGTTCCAGGACAGGCTTCAAAGCTACACAGAGCCACCCTGTCTTGAAAAGAACCAAAAAAAAAAAAAAAAAAAAAAAGAAAGTTCTCACTAATAACTTCTAGTGGATTAAGCATATTCTTCAGTCAAGTGTGTATCCAGGGATGTAGCTGATAGATAATATCATAGTCATTTACAGATATTAAATGTGTTTCTAAAGTTGCTTAGTAGCTGAAATTCTCATCCTCAGGGCTGGAGCTTGGATTGTTACATTGTTGAAAGTAGTTTGTTTTCCCACGTCATTCTGTTCCTGGTGAAATGGTATTGACAGCTTCTGTGACTGTTGATTTTATGTAACAGATGGTTTCTTTTGCACTTCAGTTTGACCTAAATCTTTCTTCCATACATAATGAACTGTAACTCAACAAGGTACAAACGGACCATAATCTACATCTGTGTCAGGTAGCTAAAGTTCAGACAGTCACAAGCTGGCAGCTGTTCAAGACATAATCACCTAACAGACAGCTGTAGTGCTGGTGCTGTCTCTGTCTGTCTGCCATTTTCTGTCACATCCTTTCCTCTATTAGTACAAACTACTCATGTGGTGGGGCAAGGCTTTGAGGACTATTTTTGGTGTAGACTGTTGCCCAAATCTGAAATTGCAAAGCCAACAAAAAAGAGTAAACCAAAGTTGTTGTCATTTTTTTTTAATTCTAGCAGTATTCTTCTAACATAAACTAACCAATTAATATGGTTTGTTGCTCCATTTCTTTGTGTCTTTTAAATATTTTCACAATCATAAAACGAGAGAAGATGCTGATTTTCAGAGATTTCAAAAATTTCAGTGAATTTTTATTTAGGGCTATTCCTACTTAAAGGTTTTGTTTTTAATCAAAGCATAATGCCTGTGTGGCACTTTGTTCCTGTAAAAAATTCCTTAAGGCTCAGAAAAAAAGGGTTTTTTCCCCTTTTTCCAGACCATTCTGTAGGTAGACTGGTTTTCCTCTCATCGAAGCCTTGCCTCATTTGAGCACTGTCTCAAGAAGCATAGTCTTTCAGTTCTGATGTCTCGCTTTTTAAAAATTACTTTTCCACCCATATATTTTATCACATAGCATGTGATTGCTCCTAGAATGAGTACAAACATAGTCTTTTTCCTACTTGTGGACCAAAGCAGAAGCAACCAAGTCCCACAGGGGTTTCATAAGCTCTACGAGTAGATTTTTGTGCTCTCTTAAGCGCCTACTGGGGTTTATAGACATACGACATTTCTGAAGATTTGCAGTCTCTGTTTTGAAAAGTTACTAAATGATCTGACTGTTCTCAATGCTTTTTCCCTTTTGAAACACCAGCAGAGCAGGAAATAGGGGGACTATTAAGACTCAGTAGAGATTATGGGATAGGAATTTTAGATTTTTTTCACTGGTAAACAGAAGGAATAGATGGTCTGCATACACACACACACACACACACACACCACAGGAATTTTTTTTTTTTAATACAAAAGTCCCTCCTTTAGCCGGATGCTTTTTTTTTTTGTCCCACCCTGGTCCGATGGCAGGCTTCCAAATAATCACTCAGAGGCTTATATTAATTATAAATGCTTGACCATTAGCTCAGTCTCATTACTAACTTTTACACTTATATTAACCCATAATTCTTATCTATGTTTAGCCATGTGGCTTGGTCTCTGTGTCTGGCTGGCAACCCCTGATTCTGTCCTTCCTCTTCCCAGAATTCTCCTAGTCTGGTAGTCCTGCCTATACTTCCTGCCTGGCTATTGACCAATTAGTGTTTTATTAAACCAAATCTTTACAGTGTACAAGACCATTATCCCACAGCACCCTGCAACCTTAACTAAACAAAAACAGATGAAGTGTTTAGCATTATAATGACGCTACTTCTAATTAAGTTCCTACAATCTTATAGAAAAGTCATACCTACTCAGATAACGTCAGGCACTGAAGATGGAGAAGACCTCAGCTTTAATCTAGTCCAAGGCAAGTTAGTTTGGAGTCACACGTCGATTATATGCTGTTCAATGTTCTTGGTACTTACTGTTATCTAACATTATGTCAGCTTCATCCTTTTATGACCTAGTTAGTCATTTAGAAACACGTGAATCTGAATCTTTGGCTCTCTTCTTTTGTGTGTGCATGAGTGTGTGTGTGTGTGTGTGTGTGTGTGTGTGTGTGTGTGTGTGATATGTCTTCTACCCCACTCTGTATGTATATGTGTATGTGTGTATTAAGGCTGTGTACATGATACCTAAAGTAGAAACCCTAAAAGGCATAAAACTTAAATTTAAAACCACACATTAGAAATAAATATTTGAACAACAATTCATTTTATTTGAAAACCTATTCTCATTTCCCACATTCATGGAAAGGTGAAGAGAGGTTTGAGGAAACACAGCTAGGCAGCCAAATATAGATAAACCCAAGGCTAAACACTAAGGAAACTAAAAAGAGAGGCCAAATGATTCTTCTTAGCCTTGTAGATCCAAGTATGAAAGCCTAAAGGCAAACTCACCATATCAAATTTAGTTATTTATGCTAAATCAGAACAATGAAGAAAAAGATATGTATTTTATTCATACAGGCTTGAATTCTAACTGATCCTGTCTCTAATATTTATGACTCATTCTAGGACAAGCAACTGTGATTTGTAAAGCTCAGTTGCCTAATCAGTAAAGTAAAAATAATAAAACTCACAGCAAGGGTATGCTGGAAAACATTTAACAATTAGTTCTCTAAAAATGTTTGCATATTTGTACATGCATGTTTATTATAAAACTTTAGACAGCTTACAAATAATAAGACATGAAACATCCTTTGTTGCAAATTAAAAGCAACCATAGTAATTTCTATATGACTTACTAGTTCTTTACAAATTCATCATTTCTTTTTGGTAATCCATGCATTCACAATGGTGCCACAATTTCAGACCCTGTTTGATTATTATCTGATTCATCTAAGAAATAGTCCATGTTTCTAATATGAATTATTCTTTTCATTTTTATGCTCATGAAGAAGACAAAGAGGATACAGTGAAGACAGGCTAGAATCTCACTCATTCATCAGTGAGGTACCTTTTCAAACACTGTAAGAGTATGCCCTATATTTTTTATCCTATTCACAATATAGTAGCTACTGACACATAGAAGTGATACATGATTTGTTGTTTAGTGTTTTAGTGAAACCAAGTGAAGGGTAGCCTGAGACAGCTTTGAACTACACAATGGCATCAATGTCTTAGATCTAGATAATCAACAAGCTGATATATCAGGACTGGTTTGTAGCATAGCTCACTTCCACATTTCAAAGACTCATATGGTGACAGACTCGAAGCTCCCAGCGATGTTACTGAACCCAAGGTTAGGAAGACAATTATGGCAGCACACTCTGATACACTACAACCCATTTGTGGTCTAAGAATTTTAAATAACACTAAAAACACAATTTATAGGAAATGTACTAAGATCACTAGCAGGCTTTAAGTTCATAGGATTCAATTTTGGTTAGTGATAATTTATATTAAGTGGCTGAAAGTATCTTGAATATTTAAAAATTTAGTCTCACAAACTGGCATAATGTGGTTCCAACACACGTCTGCTTAGCTGAAAGACAGCTGAGGTGCTTAGAAAATACATAGGCAGGTCTGGGAGGCGTCTCAGTGATTAAAGCACTTGACACAGAAGCATCAATTATGAGGACCCAAGTTCAGGTCATTAAACCCTATATAAATCCCTGCCAGGCAGGGCAGTCCATCTGCAAGGACAGGGATGAGAAGGCAGAGGCAGGATCAACACACACACACACACACACACACACACACACACACACACACACACACACACACTCAGCAAGCTGGCTAGGGAGAGTAACTGTACTGGAGAGCTCTGGTTCAATCAAGAGACCCCTCTTGTTTGTTTCCAGGTTCTGGCTATTACAAATAAAGCCATTATGATTATAGTTGAGCAAGTGTGCTTGTGGTATGACTCAAAATCCTATGGGTTATATTCCCAGGAGTGGTATAGCTGGGTCTTGAGGTAGATCAATTTCTGATTTTCTGCAAAACTGCTACATTGACTTCCAAAGTGACTGTGCAAGTTTGCACTCCCACCAGCAGTGGAGGAGTGTTCTCCTTTGTCCATATCCTCTCCAACATAAGCTGTCAGCAGTGCTTTTGATTTTAGCCATTCTGACAGGAGTAAGGTGGAATCTCAGAGTAATTTTGATTTGCATTTCCCTGATGGCTAAAAATGTTGAACATTTTTTTTAAGTGTATCTTGGCCATTTGAAATTCTTCTGTTGAAATGTCTCTGTTTAGATCTGTAACCCATTTTTTTTAAATTATATTATTTGGTTTTTTTGGTATCTAGCTTCTTGAGCTCTTTTGGAGATAATCCTTCTGTCAGACATGGGGTTGGTGAAGATTTTTTCCCATTCTGTAGGCTGCCCTTTGTCCTATTGATGGTGTCCTTTGCCTAACAGAAACTTTTCAGCTTCATGAGGTCCCATTTACTACTTGTTGATCTCAGAGTCTATGCTACTGGTGTTCTATTCAGGAAGTTCTCTCCTGTGCCAATGCATTCAAGGATATTTCCCACTTTCTCTTCTGTCAGTTTCAATATAACTGGATTTACATTGAGGGCTTTGACCCACTTGGGCCTGAGTTTGTGCAGGGTGATAGATATGCCAAAGAATGGATGAAGAAAATAAATATGGAACATTTATACAATGGAGTACTACTCAGCTGTTAAAAACAATGACATCATGAAATTTGAAGGCAAATAGATGGAACTAGAAAAAAAATCATCCTGAGTGAGATAGCCCAGACCCAGAAAGACAAACATGATACGCACTCACTCATAAGTGGATATTGGCTGCAAAGTAAAGGATAGCCATGCTACAATCCACAGACCCAGAGAGGCTAGGTAACATGGAGGGCCCGGGGGGGGGGGCACATGGATCTCCCTGGGATGTGGAAATATAAGAGATTGAGTATGTGGTCTTGTAGAGGTAGAGATGAGAACATGACAGATTGGGCTGGAGAGTAGATGGAGGGGAGAGGACTGAAAGAGATGATTGGAAAGAGGGGTGCATTTCAGGGTCAGACAGAAAACTGGTGCAAGGGAAACTCCCAGGAATTTATAAGGATGACTCCAGCTAAGACTCCTAGCAATGGTGGATGAGTAGCTTGAGCTGGTCATCTCCTCTGACCAGTCAAGACTTCTAGTGGAGGGATTGGAATGCCAGTCCATTCACACAATCTTTGACCTACAGTCTGTCCTGTCTATGGGATATGCAGGGTGGTGGTTGTAGGGGGTGGCCTTGAGATTGTGGGAGTAGCCAACCAATGAGTAGCCCAGCCTCAGACCCAAACCACCAGGTTTGAGTGAGCCCCCTTCTGACACCACCTGGAGTGCTAGGACCCAGAGGCTGGATGGCCCAGAAACCTAGGATAGAACCAAATATGGTTGGAGACAAAAAGTCAACATAATGATGTCTAATGGTATTCTACTATACTCATAGATTGGTGACTACCCCAATTGTCATCAGAAAGCCTTCATCCAGTAACTTAGTGAAACAGATGCAGAGGTTCACAGCCAACCACTGGGCCAGACTCAGGGAATCTTGCTGAATAGAGGGAGGAGGGATTGTATGAACCGGGGTGTGTGTGTGTGTGTGTGTGTGTGTCAAGGACATCACAAGGAGACCCACAGAAACAACTAACCTGGGCTCATCGGAACTCACAGATTCTGGACTCACAGCCAGGGAGCCTGCATGGGATCTAACTAGGCCCTCTACATATCTATGACAGTTATGTAGCTTGGTCTACTTGTGGGACTCCTAACAATGGGAGCACTGGCCTGTTCCTAATGCTTTGGCTGGCTCTTGGGAAGCTATTCCTCATACTGGGTTGTCTTGCCCAGGCTATATATAAGGGGAGTAGCTTAGTCCTATCTCAACTTGATGTACCATGCTTTGTTGATACCCATGGGAGTTCTGCCCCTTTCTCAACAGAAACAGAGGACGAGTGGATTGGGTTAGGGGAAGGTGGGGAGGGGGAATGGGAGGAGAGGAGAGAGAGGAAACTGTGGTCAGTATGTAAAATAAATGAATAAATTTAATTAATTAAAAGAGAGAGAGAGATTGCCTCACCACTGAATAAGGTGGGGAAGAGTAAGTCAACATCACTTCTGGGCTTCCACTGTCATGTAAAGACAATGCCTACATACATGTGAACAAAAGTATATGCACATGCATACATCACACATACAAATGTGAAATAAAAAAAATCTAGGTAAAGTTCCTGCTCCAGGAAGATAAGATCACCAGAATAATATTTAGTTTATAGTTAAAAGTATGCTATGTTGGCTGGGCAGTGGTGGCCCACACTGTTAATCCCGGCATTTGGTAGACAAAGTCAAGGGGAATCTCGGTGAGTTCAAGGTCAACCTGGTCTACAAATAAAGTTCCAAGACAGCCAGGACTGTTGTACAAAGAAACCCTGTGTCAAAAAACCAACCAACCGACCAAACAAACAAGCACAAAATATGCTACGTTGTGAAAATTATCTGCAAGTTTTACTGTGAAGCCAGAAGGTTCAGAACAGTTTGCAGGTGAAGCTGTTCCCGGGGACTCGGTTTCTGCTTCTGTAAAGTCAGCAAGCAACCTAACATGCATAACATACCCACTGCACACATCAAACTCAGCAATGCATAACATCTGGAGAGCAACACTTCGCGGACAGAGCTGGCACTGCGTTGGAGAGTGACATGGCTGGGAAGCTGTCGAAGCTATTCAAAGCCGTGGTAGTCGTATCTAAAGGAAAACGTTCCTGCCACTTACTTTGTACTGACCCGCCCCCCGCCACCTCCCTGACTCGATTCTATACTCCCTCTTCTATCCCTGCAGCTTGCCCCTGAAGCTCTAAGAACTTCTTCCAGTCTCCTTCCTACAGTGTTTGAACACACTTATTGTGGAAGAAACAAGATATAAACAAATCTCTCCACATTTGTGTTCTAACGCTTCTCAAACTGTTTTCCTGGTAGAACCACCCCCCATTAAAATGTTGCAAAAACCTGTATTTGCTATTTAAATTAATCTTTCAACCTGATTTGGTGTGAATTTTTTGAGATTTATATTCTAACCTTAAGATAAGTGAGAACACGCCCAATGTCACAGGAACTCGGCACAGGAATTAGGATGGAGAGCTTGAGCTAAGCATTAGTAAACAGGCACAGGCAGGACTGAGCGCTTAGCTACAGCACTCAGTGGGGCTGAGCTGAGCCTAGCATGTGCCTTCAGTGACCGTGCCAAAGGGGATCTGAAGTAACTTCCCTCTTCCATGAAGCCCTGTGTGGGTGGCTTGGGAATGTGGCACATGAGAAAGAGAAAGGGGAGAGAAACTAGTAGAATCTTCCCCATGCCCCTCTGGAGCTTCCTGAGCAGTTAAGGCATCATACACAACTACCTGTACTCCAAACCTGATTGTAAGAGAGCCTGTCCTTCAGCAGTCAGACAGGAAGGTAGGAAATGCTAGTCCTTCTACTGTCAAGGGACCTGAAGCAGGAAGAGCTTGCAGGTCTGCAAACGGTGAGAACATCAAAGATGTATAATGGTCTCGGGGACAGTGGAGATGGCTTGTCAGCCTCCTAGATCATTGACAGACAAGTGGAGTTTCTGGATGGGATTGTGCTGTAGGTTGATGGATCGGCTGAACCCAGCAGTGCACACTTTATTGTTTTTACTCATTGCCTTGGAATAGGTTCCCCTAGATCTTTAAGCACTTGGCCAATGTTAACATGTTTGTCCCTTTCTGGTATAAGACAATGGAGTCAACTCCAGAATAATTCATATCTAAATTTATTATGTTATTGCCATTTTCGAGCCCAAGGTTGGCCTGCACATTGGAATAGCAGTAAGAATGGGGATGGTTTAAATGTCAACCTTCATCTTTTTTTCCTATGCACTATGCTACTTGGCTGCTTCCTCCGATTCAAAGAGGGAGAGGCAGGAAAGAGGAAAGGGGAAAAGGAAATGGACAGGAGGAATGCCTTTTTATTTACGCAGTCAGCCTGTGATTTCCCCTCTACACGGGCATATCATAGAAGGTAGGGACACATGAGTTCTCAAAAGACGCCACCTGGGTCTCTTCCCTACTGTCCTCATCCCCCGTATGAGTGACGTTCTCTTGCTGGACACTTGGTCTTCTGCCTTAGGTAACACATCTTGGCTTTCTTCCACTAGAGTCTTCTCCCCTTCACAAAGCACCACCCATGGGTCATTCTAGGTGCCTTGAGGCAAGTTAAATGCTGTGGTTCTATTCATGTGATAGCAGATGAAATCAGACAGCGGTCTCTATGGACTCTTAAGTTGGTTAGTGTTCTTAAATTAATGTACAAAATAATTGACTTCATTTCAGCATTTTCATACATTCCTTGTTCCTGCTGATCCTCCCCCTGTCCCCGACCCCTTCTCATCCCATACTCCTGCTTCCACTTGTGTTCTGTTACACTCCACCACCTCCTTTCTCCCTCTCATGGCTCTTGTTCTAATCTCATGATACACACCCTCATCTTTCTACCCCCTTACAAATGTGTACATATGTAAAAATTTAACATGTAATATTAATATTCCTGGGCACAACCACAAGCTTAAGTTCTCCCAGTATTCCTCTAGCTTCACTCCCAAATAGTTTACGAGAACATTCCAATTTCTGCAGCTCATCAGTGATTTCGATAGGTTGTGTGAGTCAACGATGTCTTCTCATGTGCAAGATATGAGAAGGAAGCTTGAATACAGGATTATCTGAAAATAAAAAATAAAATGGAAAATCATTTGAAAATTCTAACCAGAAATTGATACTTTTTTTATGAAAAACTATTTTGTTGGTCTAAACTCTAAATAATTGCTACAGTTCTTTTTCTGTATTAATTATACATGGTAGGCTTCAAATTAGCATATTGTAATTACTTCTCCTTCAGCAAACATCCCATTCTATGAGAACACTAATTTGGAGGGCTTCAGAATATACAGTTACCCCCTGGCAGACACAGATTTCTTTTTGAGAATAGCTTCATGGTAGTCTGTAATGGCAGGGACTCGTTACAAGCATGGTTTGTATCTGTCTCCAATGTGATACTGTATATTCCTGATTTAAATAGTAAATTGAAATAAACAATGACAGAACCATGATCAAAATGACCAAAGAGCAGAGTTGAAACTGCTTCAATTGTGTGACTCACTGGGATTTTAGTCTGTGTTTCAAATTTAAAACAGTGAAACAGACAGAAACCGAAAGCACGCATTTTAATGGTTCATAGGTGTCACAGCTGGGTAGGACTATTAATTGCTTTTGTCTTTTGGAAGCTTACACAGTACCTTCTGGTACTATGGAACCTAGGCCACAGGAAGGAGGCTTTCAGGTTAAATGACTCCAAGGCAATGCATCTACAAAGCTGCGATAGATGGTGGTGGTACCGGCAGTTGTCTAAGTGGACTTAAGTCCACTCAACAGTAGGGGAATTATGCCTGGTACCAGAAACCTAGCCAACTACTGAGGCCCAGTGATGTCATAGACTTTAGATGAGAATTTACTAAGGCTACTCGGACAAACCAGAATAACTCCTTAACCACATTCCAAATGTTATCCTTATACCCAAAGATAAGTGTAGCTATTGCCCCTCATCAAAGAAGCTTCTCCCTCTGGAGCAAATAGAAACCATTGTAGAAAATCAAAAGTGGACACAAAGCAAAGATCAATGGAATTGTGGGGAGCACAGCTCCAATGTATACACCTACACCACAGTTCCTGCATTGTTGCTCAGGGAACATTGGTGGCAGGGGTGTGTGTGGGCAGGGTAGGTCAGAAATACTGTAAGAGCCAGGGCATTAGGAAGTCTATTGTGAGATTGTCTTCCATAGAAATGGTTGCATAAACAAGACATGAACAATGGCAGTACCAATAGCCATACATGCAAATGTGGAAAGGGAAAAAATCTCATGGGGTCCCAATGTCTAGACAAAGAACCATAGGCAATTAATAGTCATTGAGAGAAGGAGGATTAGCCTATCCAGGGATGAGCACACTGACTGATTATCCAATGCAAAGTAGTCTGCCTTGAAATCATATATACACAACAAAAATGGACTCAGCAGGTTGTACTTACATACTTATACATATACATAACAATAATAATAAAAAGAAAAAGCCGTCAATTTGAGGGTGAGGGACATGGGAAGAGTTGGAGGAAGGGGAACTGGGAGGGCTAGAGTGAGGAAAGGGAAGGAGGAAGTGATGTAATTGTATAATTATATTTTAATTAAAAAATATTAAAAAAGAAAGTACACAATTTCCCTCATTCATCAAATACCTTAAAAACTTTAATAACTGTATTAAAATTCTATAATTTGGTTTGGGAGATGCTCAGTGGTTAAAACGCTTCTGCACAAGTATAAAGAGTTAGAATCCCCAGAACCTAAATAAATGCCACATGGGCGTGTTGACCACGATAAACAGCAAACCAAAGGGAGTCAGCACTCACAGAAAGACCTGTCATCTTGTTGAAGATGTTCCATAGAGATTCTAGGCCAAAGAGAAAACCAAACCTCCGACTGTCTTGTTTGGGAGAGGGAGCAAGCAGCCACCAAGAGGCTTATGGATTACAACTCTATTCTACTGGTGTTCTTGATTTATGATGTACTGGAAAGGGACAAGGCTTAGTTCAATGTTATAGATAGTCCCTAGTGTCCTATATACACCACAAAGAAGGCCATTCATTCTGGTGGCTTTGTGTCCATAAAAGTCAGCATGAAGGTGACATTCAAGAATGACTTATTTCCCACATAGTCCCTAAAGCACTGTGTTCAGTTCCAATGAGCATTCACCAAATCTGACAAGCAATGTTTTAAATATTATTTATTTTTCACTTTATGTGTATGTGTGGGAGAGTCTGCATGGGTCTATGTGTACTCCTTACATGCAGGAGTCTAAAGAGGAAAACCCTGGGTTTTCCCAAAAAGCTACTATTTGAATACTAGGAATCTGACCCAGGCCATCTTCAAGAGTTACAAAATGATTCTAACTGCTGTACTATCTCCCTATCCCCCATACAATGTATTTTAATATTTTATACTTTCTTGTTAAATGACTCTCATTCTCTGTTTGAACTCAAATGCCAGTTCATCTGTTAAACATTCTATAAAACCCCTAAATTATCTACATTTTTATCTGCCTACTCATGACATCCTGATTCCATTTTATGTCATTTTTTTTATTTAACTTTGAATTATAATTGATTGTTTTCACAGCTGTTATCCTCACCAAACTTTAAACTCTTCGGAGTTAGAGTTCTTGTCCTATGCACTTTCATACTTTCTCTTAATGTATTTAAAAAATACATTTTAAAAACTACTCCAGTGTGGTTGTGGAGACATAGCTCAACCCGTAAAATGGTTGTCTTGCAATTATAGGAACCTGAGTTTGATGGCCAGAACACATGTGAAAACAAACAGACAAGAGCTGTGAGTGGTGGTCTACATTTATAATCCCAGTGCTGGGAATCAGGGACCAGTGGATCAGGCTTGCTTGCCAGCCTGCCTATCCTACTTGGTGAATTCAAGGCAAGTGAGAGACCTCTTTTCAAAAAAAAAAAATGAGACATTTAATTTCAAAGTCATCATCTGGCCTTCACATCCACGCACAAACATGCACACATGAACTTGCCCACTCATGTGTACCCAAACACAAATGGGCACACATACCCAAATGCACACACACACACACACACACACACACACACACACACACACACACATATACACACATTAATTTTCCCCATTAGTTATCAATAATATATTCAAGGAGTAGTTTGAGGGAATGACAAAATAATGACTGTTGACTGGTGGTACTACTAATAATAAACAGTAGTAATAAGTAAACACTAATTTTCTGAAAAAACTTTTTAATAAATATTATAGCAATTTTACTTATAATACACAAAATAAATTTTAATAATGAGAACAATTTAGAAAGTTTTTGCCTAACTTCAAAGGTTCAAGGTGTACGAGACACCTGAATGGAACAATTGGATAACAAGGGTGTCTTAGTCCATGATACTATAACAGGATACCTGAGACTAGATAATTTATGAAGAATAGAAAGTAATCTTTCTCAAAGCCCTGCAGAGTGAGAAGTCCAAGACCAAGGCATTAACATCCTGCTACTATATAACATGGTCAATAGCAGCACCCCACGGATGAGTGGGGTGGGGTGGGGGGTAGGGAGTAGGGGGTGGGGAGTAGGGTGTGGAAGGTGGGGTATAAATATGACAACCAATCTATGCTCACACTAATGCCTTTTTATTCATTTCTGAAAGTTGTACTGAACCATCAAAGTACCTCCCACCAAGTTCCCTTTCCAAACACCACTGCCATAGGGATCTAGTTGCCAGCACACATGCTTTGGGAGACACACTCAAGTCACACCAGAGAGATTTCTTTTCTAGTGAATCTCAGGAATTGACTTAATTAAATCTATGTACAGACCAAAGGTCAAGAGTCCTCCAATGACATTGTCACACAGAGGTCTCAACCAGGAGTCAGAATCAGAATACAGCTTGAGTTCCAAGTTGGGACAAGGAGATTGGGGAGTAGAGGAGAATCAACCTGAGGAAAAGCTGACACAAGCCTGAGCTCAGAGTGAGTGGGTGGGGCAGAGGCAATGTGGTTCAGCCTTACAGAATTGTCATTGGCAGTGGAACAGAGGCGTCATTAGGACAGTAACTGCTCAGGGCTTTGAGGTCTGTGGATTATACAAGTGTCTCCATTTGCTTTAGCTGCCATGTTTTGTTTTCCTTTTCTTTTTCTTTTCTTTCTTTTTTTCTTTTTTTGGTTTTTTGAGACAGAGTTTCTCTGTGTAGCTTTGAGTCTTTCCTGGAACTCACTCTGTAGCCCAGGCTGGCCCCGAACTCACAGAAATCCGCCTGCCTCTGCCTCCCGAGTGCTGGGATTAAAGGTGTGTGCCACCAGCGCCCAGCTTGCCTTAGCTACCTTTATCTCTCCTTTAAAGGTTATAATCTACAAACCGCTTTGTATATGATACAGATACGTGCATATGCTACCTCACTGTCTCCTCACTTGACTGAATGTGTTTTAGATAATCAGTCTTCACTACAGTTATGGAGAACCATAACAACCAGGTAAAGGTTCATATTCTCAAGATGAGAAATGATTATTTAATTGATAAAGAAATTACTTAAAATATTGATATTGTAAATAATTTTTTTTGTTTTTTGTTTTTTGTTTTGTTTTTTGTTTTGTTTTTTGTTTTGTTTTTTTTTTGGTTTTTCGAGACAGCGTTTCTCTGTGTAGCTTTGTGCCTTTCCTGGGACTCACTTGGTAGTCCAGGCTGGCCTCGAACTCACAGAGATCCGCCTGCCTCTGCCTCCCGAGTGCTGGGATTAAAGGCATGCACCACCACCGCCCGGCTTGATATTTTAAATAATTTTTATTTTATTTCACCAAAGGTATTTTGTTTTGCTTTTTTATTTATTTATTCATTTTCTTTATTTTACAATACTATTCTGTTCTACCTAATAGCCACAGATCCCCTTGTTCTCTCTCTTCCTGCCCCCCTCCCCTTCCCTCCAGCCCACCCCCCGTTCCCACCACCTCCAGATCAAGGTCTCCCCCGAGGACTGGGATCAACCTGATAGACTCAGTCCAGGCAGGTCCAGTCCCCTCCTCCAAGACTGAGCTAAGTGTCCCTGCATAAGTCCCAGGTTTCAAACAGCTAACTCTTACAATGAGCCCAGGACCTGGTACCATTGCCTAGATGCCTCCAAAACAGATCAAGCCAATCGACTGTCTCACCTATTCAGAGGGCCTGATCCAGTTGGGGGCCTCTCAGCCTTTGGTTCATAGTTCATGTGTTTCCATTCATTTGGTTATTTGTCCCTGTGCTTTATCCAACCTTGGAAGCTGAGAAGGCAATTAGAGATATATCACCCTTTACAATAGCCACAAATGACATAAAATACCTTGGGGTAACACTAACCAAGCAAGTGAAGGACCTATATGACAAGAACTTTAAGTCCCGGAAAAAAGAAATTGAAGATGTCAGAAAATGGAATGATCTCCCATGCTCATGGATAGGCAGGGTTAACATAGTAAAAATAGCAATCTTACCAAAAGCAATCTACAGATTCAATGCAATCCCCATCAAAATACCAACACAATTCTTCACAGACCTGGAAAGAATAATACTCAACTTCATATGGAAAAACAAAAAACCCAGGATAGCGAAAAGAATCCTGTACAATGAAACAACCCCTGGAGGCATCACAATCCCTGACTTCAAGCTCTACTATGGAGCTACAGTAATAAAAACAGCTTGGTATTGGCATAAAAACCGACACGTGGACCAATGGAATCGAACTGAAGACGCTGACATTAATCCGCACACCTATGAACATATAATTTTTGACAAAGAAGCCAAAAGTGTACAATGGAAAAAAGAAAGCATCTTCAACAAATGGTGCTGGCATAACTGGATATCAACGTGTAGAAGGCTGCAAATAGATCCATATCTGTCACCGTGCAAAAAACTTAAGTCCGAGTGGATCAAGGACCTCAACATAAATCCAGCTACTCTGAACCTGCTAGAAGAGAAAGTAGGAAGTAGTCTTGAACACATTGGCATAGGAGATCACTTCCTAAATATAACACCAGTAGCACAGACACTGAGACAAACAATCAATCAATGGGACCTCTTGAAACTGGGAAGCTTTTGTAGAGCAAAAGATATGGTCAACAAGGCAAAGCAACAGCCTACAGAATGGGAAAAGATCTTCACCAACCCCACATGTGACAGAGGACTGATATTCAGAATACATAGGGAACTCAAGAAATTAGACATCAAAACGAACAACAGTCCAATTGAGAAATGGGCTTTAGAACTAAACAGAGAATTCTCAACAGAGGAAACTCAAATGGCTGAAAGACATTTAAGGACTTGCTCAACATCCCTAATCATCAGGGAAATGCAAATCAAAACAACTCTGAGATACCACCTTACACCTGTCAGAATGGCTAAGATCAAAAACACTGAAGACACTTTATGCTGGAGAGGATGTGGAACTAGGGGAACTCTCCTCCACTGCTGGTGGGAATGCAAGCTTATACAACCACTTTGGAAATCAATATGGCGCTTTCTTAGAAAATTGGCAATCAATCTCCCCCAAGATCCAGCTATACCACTCTTGGGCATATACCCAAGAAATGCTCAATCATACCACAAGAGCACTTGCTCAGCTATGTTCATATTAGCATTGTTTGTAATAGCCAAAACCTGGAAACAACCTAGATGCCCTTCAACTGAAGAATGGATAAATAAATTGTGGCACATATACACAATGGAATACTACTCAGCAGAGAAAAACAATGACATCATGAGGTTTGTAGGCAAATGGATGGATCTAGAAAAAATCATCCTGAGTGAGGTAACCCAGACTCAGAAAGACAAATATGGTATGTACTCACTCATAGGAAGATGCTAGATGTGGAACAAGGATGACTGGACTGCTACTCACATCACCAGTGAGGCTACCTGGAAAACGGGACCCCAAGAAAGACAGGGAGAAATGGATGAGATCTAAATGAACAGCCTGGACATGAGTGGGAGCAATGAATGGCAAGGGTTGAGGGAAAGAGAGCGGGACATCCTAGCTGGATCAAGAAAAGAGAGGGAGAACAAGGAATAGGAGACCATGGTAAATGAAGACCACATGAGAAAAGGAAGAAACAGAGAGCTAAAGAGGCCCAAAGAAATCCACAAAGATACCCCCACAAAAGACTGCTGTCAATGGTCGAGAGACAGCCGGGACTGACCTACTCTGGTGATGGGATGGCCAAACACCCTAGTAGTTGTGCCATAAACCCCATCCAAGGACTGAGGAATCTGGATGCAGACATCCACGGCTAGGCCCCTGGTGGAGCGCTGGGAGTCTAATTAGTGAGAAAGAGGAGGGTCTATATGAGCGAGAATTGTTGAAACCAAGGTTGTTTTGCTTTTATAACATTTTAGTTTACAGAGCTTCACCAGAGGACACAAAGAAATTCTCAGAGTAAAATTTAAACATAATATGAGACAAAATATTTAATGCAACAGATTGGAAACTGTTGAAGCAATTGAATATCCTTTCAGTCCAGGATCTGAGCCACAAGTTGGCTCAGCAGGTAAAGACACTTGCTGCCAGGCCCAATGACTTCAGTTTAGTTCCCACATGGGACCCACATGATGGAAGTAAAACAAAGAACTAACTCTTTAAAGTAGTGGTTCTGTGGCCACCACATGCATACTGTGGTTGCTGTACACATACATTCTAACTTAATAAGTAGAATTATTTAAAGTTTTAAAATCCCAAATCAAATTTTACTTCCTAAATGAAGCTTTTCCATCTCTTAGTCAGAATCTCTCATAACAATAATTAGGAAGGATTTGAATTATTAAAATAACTGGTCAAAGTATATTTCCTTTTTTAAAAACATTTCTTATTATGAATTTTTTATTCATTCTGTATGCTATAAAAGCAACTATGTACAACTTTAAAAAATGCAGCATGTAAGTTTTTCTGCAGTAATAAAACAATAAAATTGTGTTCTTCAGCATGATCCATCATGTCTAAACACACCAGTATAGTTGGTCCCAGCTTGTGCTGTACACTTATATCCAGTGCTACACTTGGAGCCTCACTCACAGTGCGACATACATCTTCTTTTTTTTTTTTCAGAAAAAAACTGGAATCTGATAAGGAAGTACTGATTTTTTTAAGAAAAATATGAGCCCTAAAACAGGCTTTTTTTATATCAAGGATGGTAAAATGTGAGAAAGTCAGTTGACCATTCCTGGATGTGGTTCCTTGTCAGCGACAACCTAAGAACCTACTTCACATAGTCTCTGTGAAAATGGGAAAGATCACATATAGGAAGCTGTATGTATAGTTACACATGTTGTAACTATATCTACCAGTGAATGGCAGACCAGCAAAGCTTTGCTTGCTTAGTTTTCACTTTTGGAAAGCATGCTAGGGAAGTCTACTCTTTTTCTTGTGATTTTCAGAAGAAAAGGATGAAAAACACTGAAGAATGATATGAAATGTGTAAGCCACAAAGGGGCATGTATTATAGTCTATCATGGATTATTTTGATCTGTGAAGAGCTATGTGTAGATCTAAAGGCTCTAGATGAGACCTTGTAGCTTCAGGCGGTACAGCATGTAGATATATGGCTTGTTCACTGGGTGGTAAGGACTGGGTTGGGAGAATGAACAACACAGGCAGGTATTGTTGACATTGGGTTGATTTTAACCTGAACTAGTTCTATTTCTGTGGGACATTTCTTCTCATGACCTTACATACTTTTATGCATTACACCTCATGTAAAGTGATATGTCTTAACCACTTAGCTTCCACTCTTCACTTTATAGTTGGTGCCTAAAGAAGGAAAGGTTTAGTTGAGGAAATCACAAATCTTCATGGGCTTAAGTATGAATTGAAGTATGGGGTTCTAAGACTGCAAGCTCAGCTTGTGTGATGTTGACTTGAATGTTTTTTTGCTTTATAACCATAGCTCCTCTATTCTTTCCTCTAAGGAGCTAGGAAATGCATGTATGCCAGAGAAAATGTATGTTTGACAATTTGTATCAGTTAGAGATTTCTAAAATAACCAGATTAATAGAATGAATATATATATATATACATATATATATATATATATATATATATATATATATATATATATACAGAAAGGGACTTTATTGGAATGACTTACAGGCTATATAGTCCAGCTAATCCAACAATTGCTGCCTAGAACAGACAGATCAAAAACCCAGTAATTATTCAGTCCATGAAACTGGATGTCTTAGCTGATCTTCAGTATATGCCAGCATCCCAAAGAAGTAGGCTTTAATGTCAGTGAAGGAATGGACTTGGTAGTGAGGCAAGAACAAGCAGGCAAAGAGCAAAGCTTCCTTCTTCCATGTCCTTATATAGGCTTCCAGCAGGTGTGGCCCAGATTAGAAGTGGGTTTTCCCTGTTCAAACGAGCTGTATTAAAGATGTGTCTTCCCAACTCAACGATCCAGATTAGAAGTGGATCTTTCCATCCCAAATTAAGCAAAAATCCTTATAGGTTTGCACTTCCATTTTTGGATTTTAGTTCATTCCAGATGTTGTCAAGTTGACAACCAAGAATTGCCATCACACTCATTCAGCATTCATTCTTGTTGATTTTATATACTGAGTTTTGTATAAAGAGCTGATATAGTCCCAATCTGAGACCTTAAACTGCTGAAACTTAAAAAAAAAAAGCCAAAGGTCAACTAATGTGGGCTTTTCTCCCTGATGCTACAAAAAAATGCAAGTAATTTTGACTATAATATTGTTGCCATTGCTGACAATTAATTTTATTAGAAAAGTAATGGATCAGGTTTAAATATCATGTTGCTTATAAAAATATACAAAAGTACAAAATAGGCTTTATATGTGCCTTTTTAAGCAGTAAAAATGTTACAGGTGATCCAGTTGCCACCATGGAGCAGGTCTTTGTTAATAAACATTACCACTGACAGAAAGCCTAAAAATGAAAAGATATGTGTATTACAATCTCCCTTCCTTCCCACATCACTCTTTGAGCATTTCACTTAGCCCAGACTAGCTTCAAGTTTTCTCTGTAGTTGAAGTTGGCCTTGGACCCTAGAGCCTGCCAAGTGGTGGGATTGTAGATTTGAGACTCCATGCCAGGTATGCTGGTTAGTTTCTATAAGCTCAACACAAACAAGAGCCACATGGGGAAAAAAGGATCCTTGATTAAGGAATTACCCCAATGGGATTGATCAGTGGACATGTCTGTGGTGCCTCCTCTGAATTGCTAGCGGATGCAGCGGGGCTCAGCCCACTCTGGGTGTTGCCAGCTCACAGCAGGTCAATAAGAAAAGTAGCTGAGCAAGCCAGGGAGTTGAAGCCAGTAAACAGTATTCCTCCACTGTCTCTGCTTCAGTTCCTGCCTCCAGGTTCCTCCTGTCTTGGCCTCCTGCCCTGGTTTCCTTGGATGATGAATTCTAACCTGCATGATGAAATAAACCATTTACTCCCTAAGTTGCTTTTGGTCATGATTTTATCATAGCAACAGAAAACTAACTAGGACACCCAGCTAAGTCACTTATTTTCATCCATCTACAACCACAAAATCTATTTTTTGTTTTTATCTTATCATAAAGACTGTAGAATTTCTCCAGTCTGTCATGTGCTTGTTTGTTTGGAGGCAACTACTATAATCGATATACACACTTGACAATTTATTTAAACAACACAAAACTATCAACACAGCACTTACCTAAACCTGCACTCAATTCTTTCCTGGTTGACTCACATCTCTGGAGGTCATAGTGCCACTGAGTATGGGAGGAAGTGAAAATGACTTAGCAAGGCCTATTAATTGAATGAGTGAGGCCAAAGGTGATTTACAATGGAGATGAGAAGTGACTTGGAGCCTGAAGAGGCCACTGGGGGCTGCTTTTGCTTCCGAGTCAACAGTATGACATCTTCTTTGAGCTGGTAAGATACCAGCCCTGGGTATTGCACAGTGTTTGTATTTATGTGGGTTACTTTTCCTACCATTTAAATTTTTCCTGGAGGCATCCTCTGTGCCTAGACTTGCTTTCCCATTTCTTCAGTAAGAATCCCATTTGATTCTAATTGAGATTCTAAATTTTTACCTTGATTCTTCAATCCAGCTTTTTCATAAGTTTTCAAAGAATTCAGACATTTTTCTGAAATCTCAATGAAAAGAAAGTAGTTTAGCTGCCTACTCTCTGTTAAGTCCCGAAGAAGCAGACTTTGTGATCACCTTTTTGAGTTATCAGAGTATGTAAATACCAACATTTCAGATTTAACAGAGGCAGGATGGAACCTTCTGACCCACGACAAACCTTCCATAAATCAGGGCAGGAAGCTCCTTAGTTGTTTCTATTTTCTAATTTAAGGTGACACCAAATATCTGTCATTCACACCCAGATGTGAGAGATTTGCTCAGTGCTTCTAGATTTGGAGAAAGCACCCAGGCAGAGAATGTGCCTCCTTTTTTCAGAACACTGGCAGTGAGGTGAAGCCAGCCCCAAGCTTCTTCCATGCACATCCCCAGCAAAGCAGAGGCACGTTCTAGTGCTTGCTGGGATGCTAAGACTCCCTGTTGGTCCAGTCTCCTCTCATATCTTCAGATAGGCAACTCTACAAGAAAGGAGGAGAATGAGTTGCACAGCCAGAGAGCATCAGTTTTACTAGAGCATCAGTTATCCTGAAGCAGAAGCTGCTGACTGTGCTCTTACTCCCATGATCCTCTTTGGTATTAGTTCACATGATAATATGACTTTATGGTATACCTCTGTCTCCATCAAAATTTCTTATAAAAAGGAACAACAAAAAAAAAACCAAGCAAAAAACAAAACTGTCTTCTGGACATGACACAGCAGGTGTACTCAGGAACTCACTGCAGCTGTAGTCATCTGTACAAGATCTGTACAAGATTGGGCTCATTTCACTGCATGTGGGGAGGGTCCATGAGGCCTCACACCTCCAAGGTGGACTATTGGTTGTTAGGGGAGGAGATATAAGTTTCTTCAGTGGTGTGGCCTGATAACTGAGCAACTGAGCTAGCTTCCCTAAATCATCACCCACCCATGTTCAGGAACTTACTCTACTCAGTGGCCACACCCAAAACAGAGACATGAGAACACAAGGGGGACCTTTTGAGAAGGGTGGCAGTGGAAGAGATGGGATGAAGGAAGGGTATAAGGTGTGGAAATGACTACAGTTCATTATAGAAGCATATGAAACTGCCAAGAAATTTCAAAATTCTAAGATCGTTTATGAAGCAAAATCATTGGTAGCCCAAACCTCCTTCTCCATCAACACACAGCTAGATCTAGGACACAGGTTTCAGTGAAATACCAGCAAACTGCAGGCCCTGAGCGACCTCTTCTCTTACATGATTGCTCACAATGCTGGTAAGAATTTCACTGTATACAACAGAGAACTCCAATAGGTAGCTTTGTTTCCATTTGTTGTGAAGAGGAAAAAAACAAAAAACGACAACAAAAAACCGAAACAAACAAAAACCACTTCAGGACTTGATTAGAGTAAATCATTAGGGAGTGGGTTTGCTGATGTATTATTTTCAATAAATTAAAATTCTGCATAAAATATCAGTGGATAATCATGAAGGAGATTGTCAGTATCCCTGAAGACCTATAGCAAATGTATGAAATGAAAGAGTGAAATAAGTAGGTGAAGTAGCTTATCTGAGAGTAGAAATCTGATCCAGAGACATTGCCTCTCCCCCCTCCCCACCGCCCCATCCTCTCACACACAGAGCTCAGGGTTACAGCAGAGATACTGATCCACCACCCAATCCTCTCACACACAGAGCCCAGGGTTACAGCAGAGATACGAAAGTTGGTGCTGAGAACTTTAACATGTTCAATAAAGGTCTCTTAAACCAAATTCTTGTTTCTTTGAGCTTCAGGTCTTCCACTTTCCCTGGTTTGTCCTTGGAGGTCCATTTTCCCCCTTGTCTTTTCATAACAAAATCTGTCCTTGCCACCCATGTTTGGTCCTTGATAAAGTAGTGCTCAACACTTTTGCAGGGCTCAGCAAAGGTTTTGTTTTGGAATAAGACATTTCAGGTTTGTCATATTTTTTTCTCAACTTGACAGGAACTTACCTGAAAAGATGGAATCCTAATTGATGAACTGCCTCCGTCAGATTGGCTTGTGGGTATGCCTGTGGGGGCATTTTCTTGATTGCTGATTGATGTGGAAGGGCCCAGTCCACTGTGGGCAGGGTAATCCTTGAGCAGGTATGTATAAAAAAGGTAGCTGAGCAAGTCAAGAGAAGAAAGCCAGTCAGCAGCGTTCTCTCATGGGCTCTGCCTCAGCTTCTGTCTTGAGTTCCTACCTTGGCTATCCACAATGATGGACTGTAACATGTGAGCTAAAATAAATGCTATCCCTTTTCGGTTGCTTTTCTTGGTGCTGTTTATCACAGAGACAGAAAGCAAACTCTAACAAGGTTGCAAAAAGAAATAGAAATTCCCCCAGTGCAGGGGGTCTGAAGAACTCATTTGGAAATTAGATGCTGCAAATTTATTACTGCAATAAAATATCATTATTATTACTACTATTAATTCTAAGCATCAATTCTGATTTTATTCCACTTAAAGTAGCTTCAATTTATTCCTGTATTGGGGATTAAACCCCAAGCTCTGTGCATAAGTGGCAAACACTCTACCCCTGAGCTCTGTCTTCCATCTAACTTCTGAATGTCTTCAATGATAATTTAAGAAACGTTCTACAAACTGGCACATGACTTAACGCACTGGCTTCAAAGAGTCATTCTTGTGCTGCACTCTCCATCCATCCCTGACTTTTAAATCTGTGGACCCAAGCACATTTAACTCTTACTTGTTTCTCTGGCACCTGAGGTCACATTTTTAACTAGTATTCTAATCTCATTTTTTTCTATTCAGAAAGTTCGCCAATTGCATATGCATTTGGAAAAAAAATGCTGAGAACTCAACACTCCAGTCTTCCCTACTTTGATACATTCCCCATTGAGGTAGACTAGTATTCTGTGTATGATAATTATAGCTTTGGGAACACTGTTTTTACTAAGTCAACTACTGTACCATAATTTATTCTCTTACACAAATTTTATTATGCTGAAATTAGAACTCGATTTGCCATCGGATTCATATTCTTGACAGCGATCACCAACTTTACACTTTTATAACAACTTCATATAGTTTGCCATTCGGTTTCATTTTCTTCTAGAGACTTCTTTTGCAGAGTTCTGGGTCTTCTGCTACGGTGTGGATTGGTGTCCTTCTGTGTTTGCTCACAGCTCTCATCTTGTGATATAAGCAACTGCAGAATTCTCTTTGCCTCAGCTCTGGGTGGAGCCGCCAGGTACCAGTTCCATGCATTTTTTTTTGATAGCTTCTTTACTTTGTAGCTCACATCCTTGAGTAACTTCTTTGAAAAGGAATGCCTGAAAGATAGAATGTTGAGATCTTATAAATCTGAAAATGTCCTTATTCTGCTTCTACATTATTTAATAAATATTCTGAATACGTATAGAAATTTGAGGGGGAAATTATTTAACTAAAACTTTTGCAAGTAAAGCCTAGAGAGATGTCTTAGCAGGAAGGAACACTGCCTGCTCTTCCAGAAGATCTGAGTTAAATTCCCAGAAGCCCTATGGCAGCTACAACTGTCTGTCATTCTAGTCTTGGGGGATCCAATGTCATCTTTGCCCTCCAAGGGCACCAGGCACAACATGTGATGCACAGACATGCATGCATATGAAACACCTAAAATAAATAAATTACACAAAAAAATAAATAAATTAAAAGAATAATTTTGCACACATGGCTATATTGCTTTTTGCCTCTTAATGTGGATGCTATAAGCAGTTATAGGCTGAAGCTCAGGAACTCAGCAAAAATACTTTAAATATAGACTTGGAAATAAAACTTTTAATAGTGGTTAGAGGTTAGTGTTCAGTGTTAGTAGTTAGTGAACACTAACTAACACATAGTAGTTGGTGTTCAGTCAGAGCATATATAAAAATGAGGAATAGAGCAGATAGCCCTTAGAGTCAACACTTGAGAGGAAAGAATTGTCAAAATGGATCTGAGGAATGGACCCTCATAGCACATTATACAGTTACAGTCGAAGCAAACTGCCTTTCAAAGAATGAGGCATGTCCACCACCAAAGCGATGCCAATGAACGGAAATGCTAAGTAAGATGAAGCTGATAGACATGTAGGAGCAGCCGCACAGACAAAGTAGAGACTGATCAAATGTGCAGGGTGGGGAAAGAGTCCTTGATTTCCTAATGTGGAGCCCCAGGTTAGCAACCGCACCATTTACTGAGATTAGGATACCAGGAGAATGGCTGAGTTTGGGAAGTACAGTTTTGGAGAAGTTGAGGCCCCTCTCAAACACCCAAGGTTTTTGAGCAATCCTAATGAGCATGATTTTGGGAGAGCAATCCTGTTTCCTTGAGATGGAAGGAGAGAAAGAGTTTCTTCAATAAGGAGAGTGTGATTCATCCTAGTGAAGCAGCCACTGAAAGAGCATCAGATTTTAGGGAGTCTGGAGAAAGATTGGAGGGAATGCCATGGGGGCAGCTAGTGGGTGTCTCAAGTCAGTTATTTACACCCTGTCCCACTCCCACTCAGCTCTTCCAAGCTTTTCATGAATTTCTGATGTTAATTCTATATTCATAAAATATGGCAATTTCTTTGTACTTAGCCTGAGAACCTCTAGAGCTAAATTAATATAATCTCTATTTTCTGCTTTACCAAGCTGTTAAATAATTTAATGAAATGTACACAACTGTGCAGTTGGTGGTTGATTTATTTTGAATGTCACATCAAGTCTATGTTGATTTGGATATGTTATGTTACTATTGTTCACACTTGGGTTCATGAGTTATATTGTCTGTTTTTTTCCTACAAATTTTACTTAAATGAGGTCTGTCCAACAAAAACATTGTTAGCCATTCATGATCTGAATTTTTGGTATATGAATTAATTTCTGTTACACATTAAAAGCCATGAGACATTTGATTTATAATAAATAAAGCAACAGAATTACTCATTAGTAGCCTTTTTAAGATAAGCTATTAGGTCTGCCCTTTCTCCCTTCTTCTTAATTTCAGTGAAGGTCATTTTTGTTCCGGGGATTTGCTTTTGGGGATTCTCCAAATATTCCATCATGTATGCTCTCCCTACATACCTTGCTCATGTGTAAGAGAATCCAGCAGCCTGGCCTATTTTCCTCCCAAAGAGACTGTGGAGATTTGGTCCAGTCTTATGCACCTCCCCCCCTTTCTACATCGTGGCACTGGGCACAATTCTGAACAAAAAAAATCTTCTTGCCTTTCACCATCACCCATTTTTTTTTATTTGCTGAACACCACAGTTGCTATAACCAAAAGACAGATGTCCCATTCTCTCTTTATAATTTCTCTATACACTTTTAACTTCAGAAAACTATTAGCCTCAGAAAACGAGAGAGGACCCTGTTACTCTTTCCTGGTTGAATTTGGTAGAGCTCATAGGCTTTCATTTTTATAAATACTTTGTAAATTTCTAGTGAAAATCCTAAACCTACATGTATATGTGTGAACACACATGCGTCTGTGCATATGTATTTGCATATGTATATGTCCATGTATGTGTGTGGGCAGGTTTTAAATTACAAATTCAATTACTTCATAGGCAGAGTGCTATTTATAGTATTTATTTCTTCTCAAATGGGTTTTGATATTTTGTATTTTTAACTACACAAGTTTGTACGGTTGTCATGTCACTTTGATAAACTGACGACTTTGTCATAAAATGATGTTATCTATCCTCAGGATTGTTGATGTAACCAACCGTCTTATTAAATAAGAAACACAGAAACAATGTAAAAGAGAAAGCCGAGAAGTCAGAGCTCAGAGCTAAAATCTCACCCTTCCTCCTGCTGTCCCAGCTTCGCGAAAAGAGACCTACTTCCTGTCGGTTCGTTTTTTTATAGTATGTTGTTCTGCCTTCTCATTGGTTGTAAACCCAAACACATGACTGCCTCGTCACTGTCTGAATGTACAGCCCCCTAGGTCTTAAAGGCATATGTCTCCAATGCTGACTGTATCCCTGAACACACAGAGATCTTATGGGATTAAAGGCGTGTGCCACCACCGCCATACTCTTGCTATGGCTCTAATAGCTCTGACCCTGAACACACAGATATCTATGGGATTAAAGGCGTGTGCCACCACCGCCACACTCTTGCTATGGCTCTAATAGCTCTGACTCCCAGACAACTTTATTTATTAACATACAATCAAAATAATAATTCAGTACAATTAGATTACCACCACATTTCCCCTTTTCTATTTTAATAAAAAGAAAAAAAGCAAAAGGTTATAACTAACAAAAGAAAAACTATTTACAAAAGTACAAAAACTATATACAATATATACAAATAATAAATACCTAAACAGGTATTTGACAAATCAGAGAAAATAATTCCATTATCTATCCTATTTTGGTAAATCCAAGATGTATCTAATGCACTTTCTATCCTAATTAATTTTCAACTATAACTAACTAATCTTCAACCATAACTAACTAATCTTCAACTCCCTCAGAGACCCAAGAAGGGAATAATATTAGCTAACAAAAATAAAAACAGGAAGTGCATGCAAGCAACTTCCAAAAAATTTTGTGAGTTGACAGAAACAGCCAGCTGCCTGGGCAGTCACCTGAGGTTTCTCCGCAGTGTTGGGGCATCATCTTCAGCCTATAGGCTTAGTGTATCTGACAGACTCATTTGTGAAGTAGGATGTACACAAGGTCAACAGTTCAACCTCACATTGGGTGAGAGCAGTCCACGTACCAGAAACACCTGAATTCCACTAGTGTCCTGTCATGATTCAGGATTTTAAATTCTGGAAATTGTTGACAGTTTTTTAATTCAGCTGTCCATTCTTCTTGGCTGTGTATATATGGCTTCATCTCAGCATCCCCTTCTTCTCTACATCCCTCTATTAAATGCCAGTCTACTTTTGAGAGGCATGAGCTTTCAGCTGCTGTTCCATTGTACAACAGAATCCATCGGCCCTCTGCCTGTTAAGCTGCCTTCGAAGAAAAGGGCACTGTACCTTTTCCGGATGCGAAGGCCACTTCAGGGATGGGGCCATATTGTCCTGGCCTCAGAAGATGCCTTTTGATAAAGCCATAACCACACTTGTTTTGGCAAGAATCAGTAGTAGTCTCTGGGAGCCATCGTGGGTCTGTGCTTTTATCCAAGCAGCGTGTAGCCCAGAAACCTCTTTTTGTTTTGTACTAGTAAAGGCTAAATCCACCACGCAGCTTAATGTGCTACTTGCAGAGGCCTCATTCCCGCCATACTGCAGACCGAGCTCACACGCTAGGAACCCGCCAGTAGCTCAAACCGGCAGGCTGCCGCTCATTTGAGAGAGACAACTAGGAAACTGTTTTTAGCTCCATTTTAGAATCTTTTCTCAGGTTTTAGGTAGAAACTTTTGCCAACACGTTGGGCGCCATTTGTTGATGTAACCAACCGTCTTATTAAATAAGAAACACAGAAACAATGTAAAAGAGAAAGCCGAGAAGTCAGAGCTCAGAGCTAAAATCTCACCCTTCCTCCTGCTGTCCCAGCTTCGCGAAAAGAGACCTACTTCCTGTCGGTTCGTTTTTTTATAGTATGTTGTTCTGCCTTCTCATTGGTTGTAAACCCAAACACATGACTGCCTCGTCACTGTCTGAATGTACAGCCCCCTAGGTCTTAAAGGCATATGTCTCCAATGCTGACTGTATCCCTGAACACACAGAGATCTTATGGGATTAAAGGCGTGTGCCACCACCGCCATACTCTTGCTATGGCTCTAATAGTACAATTAAATTACCACCACACAGGATAGTCAATACTCAGATTTCTTCTTGGTCAACTATTAATATGGCCACTACAGCTTTAATTGTATTACTAGTGCCATGCTATATCTTTTTCAATCCTTTGTATTTGACTCATCACTAGACCTTTGTAGCTAATAAATTCGTATCCTATGTAGTGTATAGTTGGCTCATGGTATTTAAAAATTTTACATTTTAGAAATCCTTTTCAAGTTGGTGTTGTATCAGATTTTTTGTTTTCCGAGAAAGGGTTTCTCTATGTAGCTTTGTGCCTTTCCTGGAACTCACTTTGGAGACCAGGCTGGCCTCAAACACACAGAGATCCACCTGCCTCTGCCTCCCGAGTACTGGGATTAAAGGCATGCACCACCACCACCCGGCCAGATTCTTTTATGTCACTGTGAACAAATACCTCAGAGGAACAGGGAGAAATAATTTCATCTGATGGCTTCAGGAAATTTTGTGCATAGTTGGTGGCTAGATGTACTCAGACAGAGCATCAGAGTGATAGGAGTATGTGGCAGAGACTGCCACCTTCTAGTTGGTGTACAGGAAGCAGAAAGGGAGAGACATACAGGAAAAAGACAAGGAAAGATACAGACCTGAGGGCATCGCCCCAGTGATCCACTTCTTCCAATCAGACCCACCACACAGAAGCATGTCATCACTGGTAGAACATGCTGCAATATTTAAATTGTATTGGAGTGCTGACTTTAGCAGACATTTTATGGTCTTTTTGTCTCTGGAAAACAAAACACAGACTCACCAAGTATATACTTCACCAATGCCCTAGGGATTTCTTAATTCAATCATGAACTTAGAAATCAAAAATAACCACCACAAGACTACCTATGTTTAACGTGGTTGTAGATTCGATTAACTGTTCATCTACTGTTAACCTATTTTTTTCCCATTGTCCCATTGATTATATCCTTTTCTTGATCTTGGATACTTTGATTTTCTCTGCTGTATTTCCTTTGATAGTATATTTACTATAATTGGGTTGTCATTTTCTTTGTTGCCTTAGGGTATGTGGTTCCGATCTTTAACTTACCATGGTCTACTTTCCAATGATGTACAACTTCACATATATTATCAGAATCTTACTTCCATTTCCTCCCTTTCATAGTCTTTATGATATTGTTGTCATGTATGTACTTTATGACATGTTGTGAATGCTACAATAGCTTATCATTAAACAGTTGGGTATCTCTGTGTTGGTAATCAGAGGCACTTAGGATTCTGTAGATAGAGGATCCCCAGTGAGAAGACAGCTGGAGCTACCAAGCCAGTTCAAGTTCAGCCTGGACAACTTACCTGAACCCTTCCAAACATAAAAAGTGGGGACAAAGAAGGTAGGAAGGTATATTGTAGTTCTGTAGCAGAGTGCTTGCCTGGGGTCTGAGAAACCTGGGTTCAACTCTAGGCAGGGGGAGGTCAAAGAGGTATGTTTAACAGATTGAAATAAGAATAAGAATACCCTACCACTAATGCCTTCCATTTCCAGTTGTGGTGGGCTTTGGGTAGATCTGTATGGTTGTCTGGTTTCGTTTGCCCTCTGCTTGGAGTGTGCTCTGTGGCCTCTCTCTCTCTCCGTGGCAGTTGTCTGGTGACAAGCTCCTTCAGCTTCCTTCTGTCGTCAGCTTTGCTTTTAAATTTATTTTTCATGGCTAACGCATTTTACATTGACAGTATTTTATCTCAGGATTTTCAATGTGCTGCATCACTGGCATATTTATTAGCTTGAATTGTTTCCAACAAGAAATCTGCCATCATTATCCTCATTCCTCTTCAACACAGTGTGTCTATTTTCTCCGAATGCCTTCGAGATTTTTTCTCTTTGTCAATAATTTTGAGAAATTTGATTAGAAAGTCATTGGTATAACCTTTTTCATCTCCCTTTGGGATTTATTTAGCTTTGTCTATGGATTTGTAATTTTTATCAGCTGTGGAAAATTTTGGCTGTTATTTCTTTAGATTTTTTTTCTATACCATCTACTCTCATGTCTATTTTGAGTGTGTTGATAGATAGATTATAGATAGAAAATAGATGAGAGACAGATGATAGATATAGGTAGGTGATAGATAATTGGTGATAGATAATTGATAGATAGATGATAGAAGAATAGATGGTGATAGATGATTGATAGAAAGATAGATGATAGATTATATATATAGTAGGAGGTAGATAATAGATGATAGATAGATGAGAGATAGATAGATGATAGATGATAGATAGGTACTTGATGATACTGTGTAATTTGTAGTTTATTAATTTTTTCTGGAATTATTGTATTTTTGTTATTATTTTATGTGTGTGAATGTTTTGCCTGCATATTTGTGGATCACATGCATATCTAGTACTCTTAGAGACTAGAAGGAGGTTTCCAGATTCCCTAGAACTGGTTATGGTTGGTTTTGAGCTGCCATTTGAGTGCTGGGAATTGAAACTGGGTCTTCTCAAAGAATGTCTTAGGGGTTTTACTGCTGTGAAGAGACCCCATGACCATGGCATCTCTCATAAAGAAAACATTTAATTGTCGTGGCTCACTTAGAGTTTCAGAGGTTCAGTCCAACATCACCATGGTGGGGAGCTCGGTAGCATGCAGGTAGATGTGGTGCTGGAAGAATAGCTGAGAGTCCTACATCTTGCAGGCAACAGGAAGTGAGCTGAGACACTGGGCAGTATCCTGGGCATAGGAAACCTCAAAATCTACTCCCACAATGACACACTTCCTCCAACAAGGCCGTATCTACTCCAGCAAAGCCACGCCTCCTAATAGTGCCCCTCCTTATGAGAGTATGGTGGTCAATTACATTCAAACTAGCACATTCTTAACTACGGAGCCATCTATCCAATCTTGGAATTACTAGATTTAATTGGACATTAATTCAATACTGTGTATTTTTTATGTTTGACATTTGTCATAAGAAGCTTTAAAATTTTTTCACAATATATACATCACTATTCAACTTTTGAATTCGTAAGATATGCATTTAAAGGCACTGTAATTCACCGCCAGCTGTAATAACCATATCAGTTTCAAGAGATTCTATTTCTACCTCATTTGGGGTCCTATTTTCTTGCTTCTTACTATGTCTACCAGATTTGTGAATTCTACCTTGGTGTGTGCTTGATATGTGTGTGCGTGCATGCGTGTGTGTGTGTGTGTGTGTGTGTGTGTGTGTGTGTATGATGTATATATGTACAAATCCATAAACCCACTTGTGAGCATGCCACAGGGGTTCTGAAATCAGAATTAGTTGTCTTTCTCAGATGGTTCTTTATATTTTAAGGCAGGACTTATCACTGGACCTGAAACCCATTGCTTTGACTAGGCTGACCAGCTGATTTAGCAGCAGGGATATGCCTGTTTTCCCTTCTGACAGTTCCTGGGATTACACGTAACTATAAGCCCCACTGGGCTTTTTGCATGGGGTCTGGAGACCCAAACTCAGTTCTTCTGGGTTTCATGTCAACCAGGTACTTCACTAACCAAGTATTTTCCCCAGTCTGTGAAAAATTTATAGAAATATAAATATTCCTAAATTTCCTGGATGACATTTTTATGGGAAACTGGTGAATCATTTCTGGTCATGTTTATGTTTATTTATTTGGGTGAGTGTCCTGTAAATTGAACCTTCATGTTAAACACATGCTTTACAGTCAGCTATGTCCATAAATTTTATAATGGTTCTGTTTTCTTGTTTTGGTGTTGCTCAAACTCCTGGATTCAAGCTATTCTCCTGCCTCCACCTCTAGGGTAGCTGGGATTATTCATGTGCCAGTATGCCTGGTTCTGATTCACTTACTTTTAACAATTATATTAAATTATTTGTGTTCGCACTCACCTAAGAGCTATATTCATGTGTTTTGCATATGGGGTGTGTGTGCATGCCACAGTGCACTTGTGGAGGTCAGTGGATAACTGAAATCAGTTCTCTCCTACCACCATGTGGGTCCCAGGATTGAACTCAGGCTTGGCAGCGAGCACCTGAGCCGTTTCTCCAGCCTGGAATAGCTTATTTTTAAAGTTTATTTTTTAAGTAACACAATGATTTTGTCTTTGCTTCTACCCAGTTCCTTTCCACCATGTATTTTTGCTTGTAGTATATTTTTGTTGTTGTTTCTAATTGTCTAAAAAATTTGGACTTTTTTAATTAAAATAGTTCATCAATATCACTTTCCCCCTTCCCTTTCCTCCTTCCAACCCCTCTTAGGTCTTCTCCCTCAACCCCTCCCATATCCCAGCCCACTCTCAACCGAGGCTTCTTTTTCTTTTATTATTACTGTTGCATGCAGAGATAGGAGGTCGAAGTTTTCTCAGGGTTCTACCCCTAGACAATGAACTACTGAGAGAGAGAGAATTAGCCTCTCCAAGGAATGAGGCTCCTTATTGGTTGTTCAATATAAAGCCGTCAGCCCTAAAACCACATACACACTAACAACAACAACAACAACAAAACGGATTGTTTTGTTTCAGTAGGTTGTATTTGCATGGTTGTACTTGCTGTACACTTTTATAGCAGATGATAGTACCTTTAATTTATACTTGTAAATCATTGATGTGCCTCTTCTCTTAGGTTATTTCCCTTTACTCTTATATTTTGACGTTCCTGTCCAATCATTTTCTGATTCAGAGAAAAGTATTTGTATAGAGTATAATTTTATTATGAAAAAATATCTCTTTAGAAGTCTCAATATTACCACCTCCATCCACTCTTTCTTCTACAGTTTTACACAATCTTTTTATGAATTGCACAGCATCCTTTTGTTATCTTTCTTTTGTTTTAAAACCAGCATAAACCTTGTAATAATAGCACGCTGAGTACTAATTAGAAAAGGGAGTAACCATTGACTCCTACATGTAATTTGTTATTAGTTATGTTTTTGTATTTATTGAGTGGTAATAAAGTTATTTTATCTGCAATAATATCAAGTTTTAATGCAGGTGAGGATGTTTTGAAAACTATATGTATGTACTCAAATCAAAAACACATTTTTCTCTAGATTATCTGTTTATGAAAGGAGCTATTTCCATGAAGTCTTTTGTTTTGCTGCAGCCAGGGTGACTCAGGAAGACACTTCCCTAAAGTAATCTACCCACCCCCTTCCTTACAACAGTGGAGATCATATTTATAGGCAGATATGCCATACGTAAGGAAAATTTTTATCACATTTATTTCTTTTTATTGACATTTAATGGTGAGAAGATACAGTGATACTTTTAACTTTATTGTTATTTTATTTTTTTTGGCCACAGATATATTGTAACTATTTCTTGGAAATAATATGTAAAACAGATGGAAGCATATTGTGCATTGTTAGACAATTGACACCTTGAGAATGACAAGGCAAGAGGCAGAGAGGCCTTCCGTGTGTTCTTTCATCAATGTCTCTTTGTGTCACCAAATTGAAGGCATAGAATGAGTCATCTTTCTCAGAACCTCTGTGATCATTGTACGCACAGTGCTAATCTAGACTTGCTATAGGCCAAGCTTCTAAAACTATGAGCATTGAAGAGCTGACACCTGCCTTTACCAAATCATCCAGGAGACCTGACCTGCAGGGCAGCTTCCAGTTGCCATTGCTGTGGCTTTCACATGTTCATCTATGCTTACTCACCCTACTAAGATAGATGTTAAACAAAATGTTATAGAGGACAATAGAACTATGGTTCTTCAAGTTTATATCTAGCTCTGTATGAGAACAAAAACTCTACATATCAGGATCCAGTAGAAATGGAGCTTTAAACAGATTTTAAGAGACCATGTCAATATCCTTTAGTACTGAAAGCATGGCACTGACCTTATAGACAGATGACGTAGTTGTGGCCCTATAGTAGAATTTGTGAAACACAAATGCTATCCTTCTTAAAAAATTGTATGTGGTCTCCTACCTGCTAGTCAATTTAAATTACTAAAGCCTTAATTTATTCTCAGGGCTTTAGGATTAAAAGTATTGATAATTAAAAACTGGATTTATATTCTCAGCCCAAATTTTGACTGGATCTCAGAAGGTGATAAGGTAGCTTTGGTGACTCCATAATCCCATTTGTGTGCTTCTGTTATCCTTATTCTATGAACTGTCTATTCATGATGACCTATGAAAGTCTTATAAAAATGCAAGACTCTTCCTTGAGAGATTTGTATGTCATTAAGCAATACTGAGAACTTTGGTTTAATCTGTAAATTGAAAATGTTGAAGAACTTTCAAAAGTTCAGAATTTCAAAATTCTGGAATATTAAATTTACAATCAAGAGGAAAAAATTTTAAATGTTCTTATGTAATACTAGTGAAAATTGTGACAAGACTGAGAAAAATTTGCATATAAAAGGGAGGAATATACACAAAATGAATATGCCACATGCCAATAATTTCAGTTTTGTAATTCCTGCCAATTCTGCCATTCTGGAATATTCGGATACAAGTATTTCTGTTTTGTTCCATTCAGTTATGCTTATTATTCATTTATCCTCTCTGTAAATATTCATTTGTCCATTCAACAGCTATTTTTTTTATGTCTGCTGTAAAAGGAAGCATTCACGTGTCATTGCAGATTCTTTAACTTTAGATATTTTTCTACATGTTAATATAACATGCAGAAAATAGTAAAGTCTGAACTGAGTTTTCTAAAACATACGAATGACTCAGATGTTTAGAAGAGAATGGTGTACCCACTGCCTGCCATTCTCCCCATTTCCACCTGCCAAATGTCTCCTGGCCAATCTCCTGAAGGTTTTTTATTTGTTTCCAAAATGCCTGAGTATAATGGGGAAAGGTAATTTAAATTATAGAGCAGAGGTTGAGAGAGACAATATTGGCATAAACTATTGAAGCTGGCACTCTGTTTCATCAGAGAATGGATGTGAATGTATCCAGAAGTTGAAATGAAGAATCCCAAATAAAAATACATATTTTGCATAGGTTTGTCCTTACAACTTTTCTTTCTTTTGTGGTAAAAGCACAGCTTGAGTGTGTGTGTGTGTGTGTGTGTGTGTGTGTGTGTGTGTGTGTGTGTGTGTGTGGTGCAGGAGCACAGAATTTTGATCCCCACCCCCTTTCCCATATGAAACAAATGTCTAGAAGAGCTAAAATGTTTTGCTGCATGCCATTTTAAACTTGGTGACATTAAAATATTTTATTCATTTCACCACATTTATGGTAAGTCTTTGCTTTAAGAAAATCCATGTATATTGAACAGTAGCACAAGATGTAACACTAGAAATAAACGTATGAAGTAATATGTTTTAATAAACTCAAAAGTCAGTCCTTTATGTCTAAACTTTGGAACCCAAGTCTTTTTTTAGGTTCCTCCTACTCTAAGGCTGTACATTTGTCATCTACATTTCATTGTTTATGTGTTTATTTTGGGAATGCAGTATTTGGAAAACTGGAATCTGCTTTAGGAATGTGATGTGAGAATTCCATCACAAAGTAAACACTGAAGTCAAGTGCCATTTATTTTTCACACATCTTTTATTGAATTCTATATTTTTGGATATTACCTTTTAGGGAGATTGCAATGAACAGAACAGGATATAAAACATAAACCAAGTATCAACAAAAATTCGTGCTTCAAATTATGGTAAAAGTTTAAAAATTAGAATTGATTATTACATAGTCTTAAACATTTTATTAGTTCTCTGCGAATGTTGTACAGTGTGTTTTGATCAAATTCACTCCTCCTCCAGTTCCTCCTAGATCTACTCTCCCTTTCCACCCAACTTTATATTCTCTCTTAAAAAACAAACAACAAACAAACAAACACCTCAGGTACAGTCTGTGCTGCCCATGTATTCTTTGACATGTGGCATTCCATTGAAGTATGGTTGACTTACCAAGGTCTATACTCTTAAAACAAACAAACAAACAAACAAACAAACAAACAAACAAACACAACTAACTCCCCTTCTTGCAGCATCTAGTAGTTGCCAATAGATGCTTGAGTAGGAGTGAGACTTCATGCATATAGTTCTTTCCATGTTAGGATTTGAGCTGGGCTTGAGAATGCGCAGGTCTTGCACGCTGTTACAATTACTGTGAGTTCATATGTGCAACTGTCTTGCTATATCTGAAAGATGCTGTTCTTGTAGTCCTTTCTTCTTTCTTTCTTTCTTTCTTTCTTTCTTTCTTTCTTTCTTTCTTTCTTTCTTTCTTTCTTTCTTTCTTTCTTTCTTCCCTCCTTCCTTCCTTCCTTCCTTCCTTCCTTCCTTCCTTCCTTCCTTTTGACTTCAGAATAATGAAGAACTGATAGCTAAAAAACTAAGAAATTTTTCATCCAAAACCAAAGCTGAATATCCTAAGTTATTTGTACGATAACTTGTGGGTAATTTGCAGTGTCATGACTTATTTAGCAATTGTATATTGTAGTGGGCAGAAAGACAGCTCAATGATTTATTGTTTCTCTTATAGAGAAGCCAAATCCAATTCAGAGTACCCACAAGATGGTTTACAGGCAAGCTTAACTCCAATTCCATGGAATGTGTTGACCTCTTCTGGGCTTTGAGCACCAGCCATATGCACATGCACACAAACATCTCATAGACATAAAATAAATCTAAGAAAATAAAAACAAAGACAAAATATGTATTGAGAACATACACATGTGTAACAGGGTGTTGAGCAAAGGGCAAGAAAATAGGTAATTTGTAAATACCTATTTAAAACAGAAAAAAGAATAGAAAACAGCAGACAACAGAAAAAAAGAATTATCTGTACAATTATAATAACTAGCTCATTGGTAAAATATCAGTTACTCGATTCTTTATTGCTTTTGTAAAATTATGGCTTATTTTCTCCCTGGCTTCTAACTGTAGCGTTGAACAGAGTCTGTCTACAAAGATGCACTTACACATCCATTATAAAAAGTTCACAGATAGAGGAGCTTCATAGAAGGAACTCACTCTTTCAGTCATCACTTCAAATAAACCACATACTAAAACCAACATCCATTTGTACCCAGATGGAATCAAGGTGACTCTTCTTCAACAACTGACATAGCATGCCAGTGTTTTATATTCTTCACAGGTCCATTATATTTTGCAAGTCCTCACTGAAGTGACTGCCGATAAATATCAACACCTTCAGTTCCGTGCACCAGTTCAATCACAAATTATGCTGTCAAAGATTCCTAGAAGACAGAAGGAGAAGGAAAAAGAGGAAGAAGAAAATAGGGGAAAGAAGGGCGCAGAGAGGAGGGATTGAAGGTAGGAGGGAAAGGAATTAGAGGAAGGATTGAAACAGTTTTAGAGGATGCCTCAGAATCCCTGCTCAACCGGTTCCACAGATTTACTTTTTCAGCCAGCTACACTGAAGGGTAGATCTGGGTAAAGGAGCCAAGTCACTATGTCCCATAAACTTAAACATGGATATAACCTGATTTGTTCTCAAGACTCTCTGCATCTGTCACCTAGCCCAAAGCATCCCCAGATATTAAGAATGACTTAGAATTCCTGAACAAAAACAACATAGACTTGTATTATAATACTACCCTCAGTTTTTAGAGCCCATGTAGCAACAATTTCCCCCAGAAAACTGAATAAAGGGGAAAACCAGGAAAACACTTGAAGACCAAGTAAAAACCAGGGAGTCAGATGTGTGAGGAGGAAGCTTACAGCATCTGAATAACAGACATCTCAAAACCGTCAGTCATGAAGCTGCAGTGGTCTTGGTAAACAAAAAGGAAATACAGAGTGAATAGAGTGAAATGGTAAATACAGAGAAGCCAACAAAAAAGTCAGAAACCTCAAACTTGAAAAGCAGCCTTGGGATGCTAAGTGACAAAGTGTGAGACTAGAAATAAAGTGAGGCCAAGCAGTTGTGGGGAAGACAGACAGGAAGTTATTTGATCTCTGCTCACATCCATCTGTGGGGAAAGTTACATGGAGTGCTTTGATTTTTATCATCTGTTTGCTTTCCAAAGCACTGCTCTGTTTTATATCCCTAAGATCCTATTGATTTTGCCTAAACCAACCATTTTCAGTCCAAGAAATTGTATTAGACATGTTATGAAACACCACGCGTCGTGCACTGGCCTCCAAGTCTGATGACGGGAGATGCTAATGGTTGTTCCCTCCTTAGGGTTAGAATACATCGGAGCAGTAGGGAAGAGGGGCGGATGGCTTTCCACACAACAGTCAAAGACAAATCACACTAAAGGGTAGATCCCATGCCCAGCAGTAGATGGCCAACACAAAATGAATTCAATACTTTTGGATGACTTTATTTCATAATGCTTTGTCTGGGCATTTTATTTTAAAACTTATAGGTCCCTTACTTATATATGATAGTTTACAACTTTGCATTTTTATGAAATTTCTATGTGTGTGGATGCATGTCTTTGCATCTATATGTTTCTTATGGTTTTTCCTTGGCTCTTTTTTATGTTTGTTTCTTTGTTTTGTCCTATTCTAGTTTGTTTAGTTTTATTTTATCTTATGCTATTACTATTTTTTTTTATGTCTGTTTATTTTCTAATGGGAGAGAGAAAGAAAGCATGTGGATTTGGGTGAGTGGGGATGTGGGGAGGATCTTGGAGGAACTGGAGGAAGAGATATATAATCAGAATATATAGTATGAAAAAATCTACTTTCAACTAAAAAAACTCAAATCTGACCCTAAATATTAACTCAAGTGATCCTTCTGCATGTCCATCTCCTTCTTAACAGCACAACCAAAGAAGCACAAGATGGTACACATGTATATTTGTAATCTTTACAATCATAATTGCTACAGGAAAGCAGGGTGGCCCAGTTTCGCTTCTGTTGCTGTGATAAAATTACTCTAAGCAAAAGCAACGTAGGGGAGAAAGGGCTTAATCTTAGCTCACAGTGCTAAGCTACAGCCCCTCATAGCATGGAGGACAAAGTAGTAGGAGATCCAGCGAGGCACATGATATCCACAGCAGAGAAAGAGAGAAAAAATAAATTTACTCAGCTTGATTTTTCGACTTTTCTACAGCCAGGAGCCCTCTCTAGGGAATGGTGCCACTCACAGTGAGCAGTGTAGTCATACATCAATTTACTGAGTCAAAAACATTTCCCATAGGTGTGCCAACGCCCAACCCAACGCAGATAATCCATTAGAATTTTATATATAAATAAAAATTTTATAAGTAAAGCAATATCTTAAATTCACAGGGGAAACTGAGTACTCCAATAATCTTGAAATGTGAAGAAATTTCTGTGTATAATTAAATATCTAGCTCTTTACATTGATACATAAATATGTCTTTAATCTATTTAGCTATGTTTGATAACTAATATCTATAGGAAAATTACTCAATGGTATTATTTTATGTGACTATTTTAAAAGAAATTCAATCAAAAAGAAGAAAATTTAAATGTTAAATTAAATTCACAAATTTGTAAATTCATAAAACTAATTTTATTTTATCTATCTAAAATGCATTTTGCAGATGAAGATATTTATGATAGAAACATAACCATACTATCATGTAAATGACTTACAAATCGTGTTTCTCCTTTGGGGATACACAGCAGCTTGTTGTTGAAAGTTTTGGTCCTTCCTGGCCCTGAGGTCCTGACAAATATCTCCCATCCACAGTCCCACAGCCACTTATAAAATAATTATACAGAGGCTTATATTAATTACAAACTGTATGGCCTATGACTCAAGCTTCTTGCTAGCTATCTCCTTCATCTTAAATTAAGCCATTTCTATTAATGTATATGTTGCATTGTGGCCATGACATTACCGTTCTGCTAGCATCTTGTTGCTCCTTGGCCTTCATCCTTCTTCGTCTCTGTCTGCTGTTTGAATGTACAGCCTAACCTTATTCTGCCTTGCCATTGGCCAAACAGCTTTATTTGTCAACCAATGAGAGCAACACATATTCACGGCATACAGGAAGACATCCCACAGCAGCAACTGGGCAGAGGAGGTGAAGAAACTCCTGCTTGGTGGAGACTTTCCCTAGTTGAGCACTTGGCTAAGCCATTTGGGTAGTCTGTGGGAATGTGGCATTGATCCTTTTCTCTAATGTTTCAGATGTCTTCTGGATCCTTCACCACAACACATGGTTGTGCTCATCTCTTCCTACTGCTTTCTGAAAACCAAGGCTCCTTCAGGAATCATTCTTCATTTCTTTCCATCCTAGAATTAAAAATACTGCAAGGGCAGTTCAAAACTTTTAAGATAGGGTGTCATCTGACTTCCTCACTGCCACCCAGCATGAACCCTCTTTCTCTAACCCATCGTTACTAAGCAGCATGTAGCAAAGTGGTTAGACAAGGGGGCTCTGAAACCCAACAGCACAATTACAGATGCTGTAATTTCACTCTTGCCACTGTGACATTTGGCCAAGTTATTTCTTTTTTAGCATTGTAATACCTTCATTTGTGTAATAGTTGTAATTATTACACCCCACTCATACGATTGTTGTAGAGGTTATGTGAGAGGCTTTGTGTAAAGAACGTAGAGAGAATAATGCCCATGACTTAAGATGTTCTGAATATAAATAGTTCTTAGCTCTGATTTCCTCTAAACCCACCATGTGAATACTATGCCTGAAAAGACTGTGTTTTCTTCATCCCACACAATCCCAGTGTACACCTGCTTTCTCAGGTAATGATGACTAACATCATGGTTCAACCTCAAGAACCTCCACATTTGGAAATAGCACATATGAGTATATTGATGATGCCTTTAGAATTGAAAAACAAACAAACATCTGTAGGTCTTTAAAAAATGCTCCTATGTAACTAGATATCTTTGCCTTCTGAAATTATCTTTCTTTGGCTTTCATAATTTGAAAAATAATACCCATATCCACTCTAGCTACTATAGATGACCTTCATCTTTCCATGATGGCCTAAGACTTCAAAGAGTGAAGTTCATGCAGTACACCAGGCATACAAATATACCACTTCAACAGTATTTCTGTGATTATTGTGTCCATGAACACTAACAATGGACATCTGCACAACATTCAGGAAATAACCACAGCATGCCTCTACTTTTCTATAGACTCTTTGAGTAGTTGGACTTTATTTTCTTCTCCTAGTCTTTGGTTTCTGTCTTTAAAAATGAAGTATTGTTGCTTTGGGGACAAAGCATGACATCCTTAGTAAACAAAAATATTAAGGTACAAAATGCCAAACTTCAGAGCTGAAGAACAAATCACCCATGTGATTCAAGAATTGCATCTGTCTTCATTGTGACAAAATGCATGAAACCCTCCTTGAATCCTAACCCTACAGCACTTGCTTCTTGCATTGTAAAACCTAGAAAACTTTGAAGTTGTGGAGCAACAGAGTGTTAAAACTAAAACATGTATAAAACCAAAACACAATTCTTTGTGTAGAAATTATTTTTTTAAGAGAAATGTATAGGTTGTGGTATATTAATTATTCACAGTAGTGGTGACTCCAGATATTTGTTATATACACAGTACATGTTTATGGGAATAGAATCTTTAATGCATCAACTTAGATCACTCACTTTTGTTTCTCTTAATTTTCTCAAGCAAAACAAGGCCAAGCTAACATGATTTACAACTGAGAAAACACAGAAGAACATCACATGACTGTTACTTAAATTCAGGAGAATTTGTATTTGGTAGCATTTTATATAAGTCTTATTCACTTGTCATCCCCAACATGGAGATGACCACTGTAATGGTCTAGTCAGTGTTAAAAATGCATTCTATCCAGCACTCGGGAGGCAGAGGCAGGCAGATCTCTATGAGTTCAAGGTCAGACTGGTCTCCAAAGCAAGTTCCAGGAAAAGCACAAAGCTACACAGAGAAACCCTGTCTTGAAAAACAAAACAAAACAAAACAAAAAAAATGCATTCTATTCCATTACTCTTCTTGGAGGCCTTCAACATACATTAACACAGTAACAGTGAGTAGAATGTTAGACAGTCTGGTTCAAAGACTTGTCACCTTATACGAACATAATCCCAGAAGGCCCCTAAAGCTGCAAAATATTACCTTTTCAGCCATGCTTGTTTTTAATATTATTCCAGCATTCTAGTGAAGTCTTGGTTTTTTTTTCACACAAACTCCTCTAGCTTTTGCTGATATTATTTGTTTATTTGAATGAATTTGAGTTTATACTTTTTCAACAGTAAACCTTTTGAAAACAACTCTATACTTATTTATAATAGCATAATATAATTGTATACAAAGTAATTTGACAGAAATCATGTGATATATTTGAAAAAATACTTCTCAGGGTATGTGAAATAAACTGACAGAGGTGTGATGAATTTTCAGCCCAAAGTCTGAAGTACTGAACATATTTCTGACAAAAATGATTAGCAATGCTGAACTTTCTGTACTTTTTTCTTTTAGAGATAATGTTTTCCTATATAGTGCTAGTCAACCTGGAACCCAATTTGTAGACCACAGTAGCATTGAACTTAGCCTGCCTCTTCCCCTCCAAGTTCTGGGATTAAAGTCATATATTACGATTACTTGCCCTGCCCCACAACTTCCTGTACTTTCAAGTTATGCAATAAACCTATATTTATCAAACCTATCCAAGTAAGAGGTTGTGCATAAAGTTACAAAGAAACAGTTGTTGAATCCCAAGTTAAAAATATGGAAATTCCATTGGGGGTGGGGAGGCACCAGTATGAGTTAAAATGCTGTGAGAGGAAAGTTAAAGCTGATACTGTGGGAGTCATGCTGGTTAATAGGGTTCTAAAAAGGGCTAAGGTTAAGATTTGCCTTTTATGACATGCAGAACACAGACTCTAGAGATGAGGCCTAGACAATGAAAAATTAGCTTATTGTTCAGTTTTGTTTTGTATGTAATGTCTGCATATAAGCCTTATTTCTGAAAAAAATTCTCACTGGGTATAATAAATCTGAGTTGATGTTGCTATTTTCTCTTAGTTTTCTACTGCCATCCTGATCTTAATATTGCAGTTGAGAAGTCACATGACAAAAATCAGAATTTCTTTTAATTTTGAGTTATTTTGAAGGAGACAAATCCAGAAAATTCAGAGACAAAAGTCCCTGTGTTAATATAAGAATAGTGGTTTACAATATGAAGAAAACTTCTAGTTGTAAACTTTGACAATGAAAACTCATTTCTGATTTTTAACTTTGAATGTTTTCACCAAAGCATGAAAGAATTCACAAGTTAAAAAAGAGAATAAAAAATTCAACTAAAAAATTATTCTTAGTTGGAAGTATTTCTAGTAATTGCAGGAATAATACTGAGTCTCTCTGAAGCAATTCACATACAGCAGAAAAATATTCACTTAGATAGGATACACAAAAAACCAAACTCATAATAAAAACATAAAAGAGTGAGAACAAACTATAAAGAGGAATCAATGTAAAAACTTGGAGGCATAAAAGTTGCAAAACACTAATATTATGAAGTTATTATACTAGAATATTCAAAGGCATTTCAGTATGTTTAAATAAACAGAAAGAAGAAATTTAAAATATTTTCAGTGTAGATGCTTTTGAGTTAAAAATGTAATCAACATACTGAAATGGAAACAATACACCTACCTGGAATCCAAACAGGGAAGTTATATACATTCTGAACAAGAGTTAAGATACAAAGGAATATCATGTTGATCTAATATATAGCTAAACAAAACCAGAAATAAAGAGAAGTAAGCAAAAGGAAAAGGATAATATATAAAGATTGTAAAGACAGTCAAGGAAGGCCAAACTATCAAATCAGGAATACTTTTTTTTAGATTTTACACTTAAAAAAATTCTAAAAGTCAAAGTTATACCAAGTAACATTATCACTAACCGAAAAGCATCAAAGAAATTCTGATGCTCTCTTTAAAAAGACTTTTAGATGTCATGTGACTTCTCAACTGCAATATTGAGAGCAAGAAGGCAAAGGAATACTGAGAGAATACGAAAATAGTAACCTTGACTCAGATTTATTATACCCAGTGAGAATATCTTTCAGAAATAAAGCTTATATGCAGACATTGCATACAAAATAAAACAGAACAATTTGCTACCAAGAGACACTCATTAAAATCAATTCTATTTTTCCCGTTGTGGTGAGAACACTTAACGTGAAATCTCCACTCTTAACAATTTTTAAGTGCTCATCAGAGCATTGTTAATTACAGGCACGGAGATGTGCACTAACTCACCTTATTCCTCTTGATAAAGAGGAGCTGAAGCTTCATACCCACTGAATGACAACCTCCAATTTCCCCCACTGCAAGCAACACACCACTCTACCTTCTATTTCTATACATTTGACCCTTTTAATGTAACTTATCTAGGTGAATCATTTCGTATTTGTTCTTCTGTAACTATATTATTTCATTTCCTTAGAAAACAAAAAGCAGAGTTATCACATGGAATATATATTTATATATATATGGGTATATATGTATGTATATCCTATACACACATTTATCTCCATATATATATTCCAAAACAAGAAAATAAGAAACCTAAAGACTTCAGCACTTCTGTGTTCACTAGAGCATTATCCACAGTGTCCATATGTCTATAGATTATATTTGACATTTCTAAGAGACACAATCTCACAGCAATCTCCCTGTTCCTCTGGCTCTTACAATCTAATCATGAGGCCTCACCATCATAACTGCCTAAACATGAGCTGAACAAGGAGGGAAGCAATAGACATGGGTTAACGCTTTCACAAAGCCTCAACCCCAAACAAAGATCTACAGACAACTAAGAAATGTTGAGAGCAGGAAAAATCACCTTCTCTAAGAAAGAACACACCAACTGGGTATCCAATACCAAGTAGTCATGCCTGAAATCATGTAATACAAGTAACATGATATAGACTGAGTCAGAGGTATTTGTGTATTTAGGAACACACACACACAACAACAGCAATTAAAGAAAATGAGACCATGAACTTGAAAGAGAGCAGTGAGAGGGGCCACACACGGGAGGATCTGGAGGGAGAGAAGGGGAGGGGGGAATGATGTAATTATAATATTGAAATATTAAAAATAATGTATTTAGGTAAAAGGACATCGCAGGGAGTGTGCGAGCTTCAAGAAGGAATGATGAGCAAGGAGAATGGTCAGGTGGTCAAATCCAAGCACACACTGATGAGGTAAACAACAGTATCAGAACAGCAGTACACAGCAGCAGGGTCCAGACAGACAGGACCTCACTGCATTTCAAATGTGTCAGTTGGAGAAGAGTGAGGTGTCGTTACATATTACTTTTGAGACTGGAAATCTTAAACACTTTTTGGATTAGCATTGAGAAATAAATTGCAGAAAGATGGAGGCAAAGAAATGGGGTGAGAAAAACAAGAAAGGATTAATGAAAGAAAGAATCTGACAGGCCAAATTAAATTATCATATAATGATAAGGAAGAAATGCTTTATTTCAAAAGATGAATGGATTAAAACAAAACCTAGCTATACATTATATTTTGGTATTGGGATATGTATGTAGATATGTAGGAAAGTTGAAAATAATAAAAGGTAGAAATAAAAATACTAACTACTGGTAATAAAATATGTAAAGTTCCAGAGAGGAATAAGTAAACCATTACGCAGATAGATACATAGATTCAAAATACATAAGTCACTTTCTTAGAAAATTGAGAGGGAGTAGTTAAACTCTCAAACTATGTGAAGACTTTTAACATGACCTTCTCAGACACTGATAAAGTAAATAAAAAATTAAATATGGATTAAACAACATAATAATTCTAAAATGTCTTCAAGTCAATGCTGAAAAAGAGTAAGAGAGATATGGGAGGAGGTAGGGAGGGGAGAATCAAATTGAATATAATTTCACTATCAGTCAGGTAACTCAGAACCCCTTAAACTGGAGCTCCGTGGGTGCAGCACCCTCTTCTGGTTTCCCTGGATACTTCCACTCATGTTCATATGTGCACAAACACACACACACACACACACACACACACACACACACACACACACACACACAAAACTGTGAGTTAAAACAAAATAAATCTTTCTTCAAAAGAAATTAATGTTAAAAGAAATAGATGAAGAAAATCCATGAAGCAAAATGTGAAAATATATGATACCTGAAGTACAAAGCATAGAAAACCATATGGCACTCTCGTTGGAGCACCCACACATACCTGCTGAGACAAGTTAACTCAGTACAAGCACTTTGGAATATAATTTCTTGTAGATGATGTCACTAAAGATAAACATAATCTAGTACTAATGCTAGGTGTTTATGGTACAGAGATGATGCACCATGGAAGAGTTACAGAATATTCAAAACAGCACTCTCTATAACAAAAAAGTAGTTTATAAAAAGATGAAAACACTATGAGCAAACCTTTTAAGTAAAAATGGTCAAATTGTGGCATAGTCCTCTAATGAAGGAAGGTTTATAGAGTAACTGAAGTTATTGTGCTATAGCTACATGTAGGTAACATTGACCCAACTTAAGACTATAATATTGAGCTGACACAGCAACTCACAGATTATTAAATATTATATTATAAAAATACAAACAGGCACAGGAATCAAAAGTGTACTATTTTAAACAAATAGTCACATGATGAGAGTACTAAGCAAAATAGGAAAATGTAAGCACAGTTTTAGGAAATGGGTTTTTAAATTTTCTTATTATTTTTAGCTTTGAGATTATAATTAAATTGCTACATTTCTCCCTTCTTTTTCCTCCTCTAAATCCTCCCATATCCCCTTCCTCACTCTCCTTCAAATTCACAGTCTCCTTTTACACTAATTGTCATTGCATGCATAGAGGTATACAAACATATATTCCTAAATAGAATCTGTTTATTATATATAATGCTACCTATTTGTATGTTTTCAGGCTGACCATTTGGCACTGGAAACCAATTGTTTCATTCTTCCCTGGAGAAGACCACCTCTCCTACTCCCAGATTTCTCCTGTTGCCTTCCATTTTTTTGTTTTTGTTTTTGTTTTTTTAAGACAGTGTTTCTCTGTAGCTTTGTGCCTTTCCTGGAAATCACTCTATCGCTCAAGGGCTGGCCTTGAACTCACAGAGATTCATCTGGCTCTTCCTCCTGAGTGCTGGGATTAAAGGCATGTGCCACCACTGCCCAGCTTTGGTTTCCATTATTTGTGAAGGGTTGACCCATCATGGGATCTCTATGAACATGGGAAACTTGTTTTACTCAGAGAGAGTGAGCAAAATGAAAAGAATGTGAATCACACACAGGCAAACAAGATCATCAAAGGAAATGCAGCTCTTTTGTGTTCTTTAATGCTGTCATTTGGCTCTGCCATTAGAGATGCCTATGGATAAAATATGCTTTATACCTTGGAGATGTCATAAATATCAGTTTGTTTCTCATAATTATTTAATAAAAATTTAAATAAGCCTTTTAAAAAATCAGAGCCTAAGAGGAATGAGATGTGAGAATGGATAAAAGAAAGTTATACAAAACCAGAATGTTTTCAAGGCATGCACTTTATAGCAGAAGTTTCCTCTGGAAGAATCATGCATGCTACTTACAATCCTTTGGGTATTGCTTCATCCATCTGCTCCCTTCTGCTATTCTGTTCCCTCCATCTCTTCATGCCATCCTAGTTCCATTTGTCTGTCTTAGCTGGTTTTTCTGTTGCTGTGATAAAAAAAACATTATGACCAGAAGCAACTTGGAAGGAAGGAAGGCTTTATTTGCTTATTGGTTACAGTCTATAATTGAGGCAAGCCAAGGATAGAACTCAAGATATTAGAGTAAAGCAGAAACCATGTAAGAATGCTGCTTACCAGCTTGCTCATTCTTGCTTGCTCAGCTAGCATTCTTACACAGCCCAGACCTACCTGCCTTCGTTGCTCCATTCACGATGGACTGGGCTCTGCTACATTTAATTAGAAATTAAGGAAATCGTCACAGACATGATCACAGGCCAATCTGACAGAGGCAGTTCTTCGGTTGAAGCTGCCTCTTCCCAAGTGACTTTAGCTTTGTTGACAGCTGAAGCTGACTGTGACATTGCTCTTTCTTCTTCAGATGAATGAAGTCATAACTCACCTCTATCTTACCTTTCTCCTGCCAAGTCACTCTGTGTCAGAGGAAATTTTCCCTCCAGAAAAGCCTCTCACTATCAATTCTTCCTCGTTTTTTTTCTTTTCTTTTTTTTGATGAAACTGCCCTTTCAATGGTGTGTCTTGGTTTTCATCATAAAGGCAAATCCTTTAACCAATCTTGCAAAGCTGTACATCTGGTTCCAGTAATGGTCTCTTCTTCTTTAAAGTCCCACATCTTACTCTGCAGTACAGGCACACTGGACTTCTGTCTCCTAACAATGTCATTGCTCTCTCCAGTGGATCCACAAGAAATAAGATACTGAAGAGTAGAGGAATTGTCATAAATCCAGGATTGACATACCCTGTTCTTATTCTGACATTTGTGTATCTTCCTGTCAATGGTTTCTGAAATACACTCTTCCCTATACTTTCCCAGTGAAATTTGCTTATCTCTCCCCTTTTGAATTCCCAGAATGTGGATCTCCTTCCTCTTCATTCCAAATCACAGGTCATATGAAGGGCAGAACTAAGAGTGGAATCCACCTAGCACAAGTTCTCTTTGTTCATCTTCTCCTCTAATGAGCTATAAACATTCTTGTCCATCAAACTCAGTTTAACAGTTAATTTTTGGTGGTGATGTCTCAGTTACCCAGAGGCCAGACTTCTTCACTTATGAAGAGGGAAACAAAGGATTTGAAAGCAAGTTCTAAAAGAATGATCAGATGACTTGGAGAGCTTTGTTTGGAGTTATGCACTCACAGGTCAGGATTCAGTATCACTTGAGCTCACTCAGTGTGACTCTAAATGCACCAATGAACCTCCTGGTCTACTGAGAGCACATATGTGGACCATGAAGTTGTTCTCATCTTTCAAAAGTGCTGTCTGTCATAAAGACTAAAATTTGCTTTTGCTTTTGTTTTGATAGTCTGACTACCTGAGTTACTAAAAACCACCCATGAATAAACATGACTATCAAAAGTGTCCAATATCAGAATTTAGGCAGTTATGTACCCACAGTGACAATGTTATCAGAAGAGAAGACTTAGAAAAAAAAACCATGATAACCCTAATTAGCTTATATCTGAATTGGGTAATGTAATGGAAGTAATATAGCACAAACCCTTTGAATCTACCTGCAAAATGAGCCAGCTTGGTGGAGTTGAACCATAAAGGAAAGATCTATGCAATATTGTAGAAATAAAAGCTACTAGACTCTATGATGCTACTGTATCAAATTCTGACAGCTTGAGGTAAAAATTTCAATAGGTTTTGTGTGTGTGTGTGTGTGTGTGTGTGTGTGTGTGTGTGTGTGTGTGTGTGTCTGTATGTGTGTGTGTGTAGGCATCAACAATAATTTTAAAAAGTGAGAAATTAAGCAATCCTTAAATGTCTTTCAGCCATTTGAGTTTCCTCTGTTGAGAATTCTTGTTTAGTTCTATAGCCCATTTCTTAATTGGACTGTTGGTCATTTTGATGTCTAATTTCTTGAGTTCCTTATATATTCTGGTTATCAGTCCTCTGTCAGATGTGGGGTTGGTGAAGACTTTTTCCCATTCTGTTGGCTGTCACTTTGCCATGTTGACAATATCCTTTGCTCTACAAAAGCTTCTCAGTTTCAAGAGGTCCCATTGATTGATTGTTTCTCTCAGTGTCTGTGCTACTGGTGTTATATTTAGGAAGTGATCTCCTATGCCAATGTGTTCAAGACTACTTCCTACTTTCTCTTCTAGTAGGTTCAGAGTAGCTGGATTTATGTTGAGGTCCTTGATCCACTTGGACTTAAGTTTTGTGCACAGTGACAGATATGGATATATTTGCAGCCTTCTACACGTTAATATCCAGTTATGCCAGCACCATTTGTTGAAGATGCTTTCTTTTTTCCATTGTACACTTTTGGCTTCTTTGTCAAAAATTATATGTTCATAGGTATGCGGATTAATGTCAGGGTCTTCAATTCAATTCCATTGGTCCACATGTCAGTTTTTATGCCAATACCAAGCTGTTTTTATTACTGTAGCTTTATAGTAGAGCTTGAAGTCAGGGATTGTGATGCCTCCAGAGTTTGTTTTATCATACAGGATTCTGAGTTTGAGAAGGAGTGGAGGGGACAAGAGAAGAATTGGGGGATGAGGGTGCAAATGATACAGATTTGTACTACTGCTCATATGTCAAGTTCCCAAAATAACTTTTAAGTGTTAAAAATTTCAATTAGTTTATATCTTAATCTATAAAATCTTTTGTAACTTGAGTGCCCCAAATTCTATAGTTTAAGAATCCTAAGGGCTTATTTAGTCAGCTTTCAGTTTTGGAAGATTGGAAACTTCACTAGTAGACTAGGAAACGTTTGAGTTTTCATTAGACACGTACTTTCTGAGTACTATGGAGTCAGAAACTTAGTGCGAGTTCATAATTAGTATTTTTTTCACTACTGCTCTTCAAAGTACCTCACGTAGACATTTTTTTCTAATCCTCTACTGACTAAATTTTAATGGCACAATATATTGCATATTTATTTGTATGCTATATGTCTATTTTATTCCATATACAAAAATAAGCATAACTTTTAATTCAATTCAAGGGTGAGTTTAAGTTTTAAGGTATAAAAACATGAACTAAAAATTGAGCCCGGCAGTGGTGGCACATGCCTTTAATCCCAGCACTCGGGAGGCAGAGCCAGGAGGATCTCTGTTAGTTTGAGGCCAGCCTGAGCTACAGAGTGAATTCCAGGAAAGGCGCAAACCTACACAGAGAACCCCTGTTTCAAAAAACAAAACAAAACAAAACAAAACCCCCCAAAATTGAAATATTATATTAACATTTAACATTTTATACTATATTTGCTAACTTCTTTGGCTATATTAGATTAGTGATACGTATATATATTATATATATTACATATATATATATGTATATATATATATGTTAGTCTTTTCAGTGGAGACATCAGCTATTTCCCATTAAAATAGCAAAGATAGATGAAAAGTTTTTGTTTGTTCTGTTTTCTTCCTAAGTTATGCAATCAAATTTAGAAAATGCAGCCATATAGGATAGTAAAAAAAATTAACTTTGGGTAGAAAATTACTCTTTTTTCTTTCTTTCTTTCTTTGGTTATTTCTTTATTTTTTTAACATCCCAGCCAAAGTTTCCCCTCTCTTCTCTCCTCCCAATTCCTCCCCTACCTCACACCTTCCCCCTACACCTCCACACCCCCATCCACTCTTCCTCCACTGTTACTCTTCAGATACAGGAGGGCCTCCTGTGGATATCTGCCAGCCATGGTATGTCAAATTGCATTGAGACTAGGCTCCTCCTCTTCTGTTAAAGCTAGATGAAGTGATACAGAAAGAGGAATGGGTCCCAGTAGCAGGCAACAGAGTCAGAGGCAGCCCTTGCCTTCACTGTTAGGAGTTTCACAAGAAGAACAACTGTAGCCATATAGGATAGCAAGAAATTAACTTTGGGCTCAAAAGTATTTAATCGCTACTTTTAGTGTAAGTTCACACTGACAGGTAGGCTAAAAGCATTGCTTACTGTGTTTTCATTTTGTGTATCTTTCCAATAAGTCCACCCATATTAAGGGATTGCTCTTTAGAGGGAAGCAATGCTCGTGACAATACACACTGGTGCTGGCTTAGCAAGAATCAACCTGATTCAGGCATCCCGTCTCTGTCCAGGAAAGTTATTAGTAAATGATTTACACAATAAGGACATTTATCCAGGTTTCAAGGCTCAACATTTGGAGCAAGATAAGAGAAATTTGGCCTGTAAATCAAACTCATTCACCTGCTTTTGTATCACTGATGAATTTACAATTGTCTTACTTGTTTAAATGATTTGGGTGGGAATAAAATGAAGACCATTTTTATGCTACAAATATTATATGAAATCCAAATATAAGTATCTATAAATAAAGCTTTATTGGAATATGCCAATCACAATTGGCTATTGTAGTCTCCTATCTTATTTTTCATGTATCTAAAGGATTTATTTTTACATCAAAATATATCTGATGAACCACTTATTCAGAACCATTTTTGCTTTAAAAATTTTTTAAATGCAGCCAGGCATTGGTGGCACACGCCTTTAATCCCAGCACATGGGAGGCAGGTGAACCTCTGTGAGTTCGAGGCCAGAATGGGCTACAGAGTGAGTTCCAGGACAGGTGCCAAAGCTACACAGAAAAGCCCACCCCCCAATTTTTTTTGAAATGCTTTTTTAACTAGTATCATAATCACATTTAGCCACAAAATATTTCATATGTACATTAAAAATAACCATATGATAGAGGAAAATGTCATGAGTTTTATTATCTACAAAAATAAATAATTAAAGCTTTGATGGGTATACTAGTTAATAATAAAACACCATGACCAAAGGTACCTTGGAAATAAAGACTGATGGTTGCAGAGGGATGAATCCAGCTCCTGTTGGGAGTTGTTGGTGTTTGTTACACAGGCCAGTTTTCAAGGTGGGGCTCTTTGACCCTTATTTCTGATAAGTCATGGTTGACATGGCATATGCATGAGCTTCCCCTTACTATTTTACATCAGTTATTTAGCAAGCTGACTGATTAGGACAAGCATGGCAGCAAGCAGCAGTCTTGGAAGTGAGAGTAAGAAGCTGAGAGATAAGTTTTTCACCTCAAGCAGGAAGCAGAGAGAGTAGAAACCTGGAAACAGGGTGGGGCTATATGTTCTCAAAGCCCACCGTCAGCATGGCCTCCTCACCCAAACATCTCCAAAGAGGGCCACCAATTGGGAAGCATAGCCGAGCCTCTGGGGACATTTTTCATTCAGCACGCCATGCTGAGTAAAACTGTAAGCATTTGGGATGTTAGCACTTATGCTTTAACTATAAAATGTTACCGTATTTTGGAGAATATTGTAAGTAAAAAGCTTCAGTTCTTTGTGTAAGTAATTTGAAATTTTGTTTTGCATTTTGAGTTTTCTTCCCTTGATGACTATAAATATAACTTCTAAAAGGGGGAAAAAGGCAAAAATTGTATTTTCGAGAGTAAAATTTTAAGAAATCATATAATGTATGTAATATGGAAAGTGAGAAATAAACACTTTCCATCCAGTTTTGTTATTTTAACAACTACAGTAACATAAAATAAAAATGATAATTCAGAGCCAGCAAACTTCATCACGTTTAGCTGACTGTTAGCTCTCCCTAAGATGTCACAATTAAGGTACTGTTCTGATATGATTAGTTAAGAGCTAGAAAATGTGGTCATCCTGGTACTTTTTTCTCCTCCAGTCACCTTCTTGAGGAGGCGCATTAGTGAAATGGACTGACTAGCTTTCTGCACCAATTAAAAGGTACATGCAAATTAATGCAGATCGAGAGCTGAGGGCCACTGAGGCCAAGGCAGAGGGGCAAGAGAAGGGCAGCAGGGCAGCAGGGCAGCCTGCAGAAGCTGTTGGGAGTTGTTTGCATCCGTGTTTGTTACACAGGCCAGTTTTGATGGTGGGACTCTTTGAACTTTATTTCAGAAAAGTCACTGTTGCCATGGTATGGACATGAGCTTCTTACGATTATTTCGCGTCAGGTGTTTGGCAAGCTGATTAGTCAACACAAATCTCACAGACTGAGCAGGCTTCTTTTCAGGATGAGTCCAGTGAAGTAATTGCCTATCATGGTAATTTATCGTGTTGAATGTTAGACATTCATCAACTCTGCAATAGATACCAGACAAAAGACCAATGCTTGGTGCTCTTCTACCTGTTCCAGTCCTTTGATGATCTCTTAAGTCCCAATTGATAAATCTGTAACTTTGATTTTATTATTATCATTATCCAGCATAAACCTTCTTTGAGAATTGTAAGGACATGTACATCCAACTGGCTCGTCAAAAGTACCTGTAAAACATCTCAAACTTTTCTAAAATCAAAATTCTGATCATATCCAGAAGGCATGTCTCAGCAAACTTCTCCTGTGCTCAGACCAAACACTTGGCTTCCTCTCTTGAAGTTTCTCTTTGTTCTTGACTCAAGTTCCAATTGGTTGGGAAATCTCAACATCTCCACCTTTAAATGACAGCAGAATCCATTTGCTTCTCATTGCTCAGTGTCAGCCACCTTCAGCCCCAAGATGACTGTAACTCTCATGACAGTTGTCTCTTTTCCCTTTTGTGTTTACTATGCACTTAACAGCCACAAGGATCCACTTTGAACCTGTAAAATCACATTATTTGGGGGTTCAAAATCTGCCATTCTTCCTTTCTTCACTCACTAGAAACCTAGTCCTGACAGTGGCATTCAAAACCCCTTAATGCCGTCTCTAGCACTCTATTTCATTGCCTGCATTAGATTTTTGTTTACTTTCTATAACAAACATTCTATAATGAACAAACTTTCCTTGCAATAAACTACCATAAATGTAGTGGCTTAAAGTCCAGTTAACATGGAAAATGCCACCCATGACTGATGCGGGTCTCAGTAGACTAAAATTAGGGCTTTTTCCAGCTCTTAGAAGCTGCTGTTTGTTGTTCCTTGGCCCAGGACTGCCTTATTCAATCTGCAGGTCAGTATCATACCACATCAATCTCCTCTGTTGTTTCAGAAGCTTGATGTTTGCCCTGACTCACCTGTGTAAGTCACGGCCCCCATTTGATGATTTGCTGTTTAGAAACATTAATTTCATATGTTGCCTGAATTCATTTTTTTATTAAGAAATTTTCTATTCCTTTTACATACCAACTACAGATCCCCCTCTCTTCCCCCCCCCCAGCCTTCTCCCCCTCAACCCACTCCCCATTCCAACCTCCTTCAAGGCAAGACCTCCCATGGGGAGTCAGCATAGCCTGGTACATTCAGTTGACACAGGTCCAAGCCCCCCTGCACCAAAGCTGTGTAAGATGTCCCACAATAGACACTGGGCTCCAAAAAAGCTAGCTCATGTACCAGGGATAGATCCTGATCCCACTGCCAGGGGGCCCCTTAAGTAAGTCAAGCTACACAACTGTCTTGCCTATGCAGAGGGCCTTGTCCAGTCCCATTGGAGGCTCCACAGCTATTGGTCCACAGTTCATGAGTTCCCACTAGTTTGGTTTGGTTGTCTTTGTAGGTTTTCCCAACATGATCTTGATGCTCCTTGCTTATAGAAGAATCCCTCTTCTCTCTCTTCGACTGGACTCCTAGAGCTTGGCCTGGTGCTTGGCTGTGGATCTCTGCATCTGCTTCCATCAGTTACTGCTGAATTCATTTTTAACATCTAGTATAATATACATATAGGGACTAGGACATGGTTGTTTCAGGGGATAAAATATTTGAATCACCATTTTACCTTTATTCTCATATTTTGAGGATAAACCACAAAATATTCTAAGCACCTTACCTACAACTTGGTTGCTGTGGCAGTGTGTGTTACTTCTCATATTTACACATGGCAATTTCTGTCATTTTCTTGATGGTCTTACCCTGGCATGCTGCCTTAAATTACAATCTATCTGGCCTAAATCCTATAGCACTTATCACATTCTCATTCATATTTTGCTTACAAGTGTTTATTATCTGTCTTTTCTTGCACTTGATATCTGTCTGTTTTATTTGCCTCCTATCCCCAGTTTAGAATTCTGCTATTTACAGAGCTGCACTCAATCAATATCTGGTGAACTGAATAGAGAGGTATTTTATTGTTATAAACCTTCAGTTATTCTGAAATGAAGTGTAATTGTGATATCATGATCATGAGAGTCTGGCTACCCTCAAGCCAGGGAAGGAATTTCTGGTTATTCTTGGCATGTACTGCAAATTTCTATTGAAAATATGATTGTGCACATTACAAGAATTTAATTTATTAGACTCACCACCAGAGCAATTACTCAGCTTTGTAATTAAGTTAGGGCATGTATGCACTTGCCTTTGTGCTGAGCATAAATCACAGTCCTCCAGCTTAGCTGGGCAAGTCACTTTTTGTTCTTCCTAACTCTAATTAATATCTAAGCCCAAGATACCAATAGACAAAAGTAGTCGATAACCAAATATCTATCTGTTCAGATGTATTTCTGAGATTTCTATACAGAGCCAAGACATTTCTAGGAATAAAAGGGACATGATTTAGCCCTTCCTCTTAATACTACAGATGCAATGGTGAATCCTCATTACTTGGTCTCATGCCTTCTCTCTAGAGGTGGTCTTCTGGGATCTAAGGATCTCTTGCAAGCTCTTGAGAAGGAGCATAAGGATTCTCTTTTATTTTTCCTCCTCCAGACCATAAAGCTGACTCTTCATTCTGTCTATGGAGCTGGCAGTATTCTCTATGTGATCTGTGTGTGCATGTTGTATGTGGTTTTATAGATATTCTGTATCTTCAAAAACCTTTCTCTAATGTGAGGGCTCATCTCACTTGCATTCAGAGCATCTTTTCATGTGCTAATCATGTCCCACATCTACTCTTTAAATGTATGTTGATGCCTACTGCTTATTTTTCAAGTGCATTTTACTGTTTTAAACTCGTGGTTCATAATGATTGAGAAGCAGATTGTCTTAGGTACTTCATACTGTTGTGATAAAACACCATGACCAAAACCAACTTGAGGAGGAAAGAGTTAATTCATCTCACAACTGTCAGGTCAAACACAATCACTTAGGGAAGTCAGAGCAGGAACTGAAAGCAGAGACCTGGAGGATGCTTCTTACAGGCTTGCGCATACTGCTTGCTTAAATTACTCAGGACCGCTTGCCCAGGGACGGCATCACTTGCATTGAGTTGGGCCTCCCACATCAATCATCAAGAAAATGCCTCACAGATTTGCCTGCGTGCCATTTTGTTATAGGCATTTTCTCAACTGAGGTTCTTCTTCCAAATAACTGCGTCAAATTGATAAAAAGCCAACCAGGACAAAGGTGAAGAGGTCTTTCTGTCTATCTCCACCCTAACAATTGAAGAGCCACTCTCACAATCAAAACCATGCACCAGAGTGGTAGGAGTAGATTATTGACTGATTGATTGGTCGATTGATCGATATATCACATTGATGAAGCCTTATCTCCCCAAGTGTGTGATTTATAAGGCGGTTCTCTCTTGGTATTGCACATTCCTCAGGTTTTGAGAAGCATTTAATGTGATGTATTTACCATTACGCTATCAAACAAAGTAGCTTCCCAGAATAACTCATTCTCCCTTCAACCATGGCAAGTGTGGATAATTTATTTTCTGTTAATTTTCATACAGTATATAGGGCTTTCCGTTTTGAACAAAGATTGTCCTCTTTGAACCCATAATCTACAGTTAAGTTTCTTACAAATCTTCCTGTCATAGTAATTTAAGTCCCTTGAGAAATGTTTTTGAAAAGTTGCCAAGGTAGTTCTGTGGTTAAGAGCACTGGTTACTGTTGTAGAGGACCCAAGTTCAATTTCCAGACCACATCGAGGCTCACAACTGTTTATAACTCAAGTGCAGGAGATCTGACACACTCTATGGGCGTCTGTAGGCACCAGGGATGCATGGGGTACACAGACATGCATGCAGGCAAAACACACATACACATAAAATAAAAGTAAACAAATATTTTAAAATGTTTTACATTTTTTATTATTAGTGTATGTATATATATATGAGGTGTGTGTGTATGTGTGTACAAATGCATTTGCCTGCTGAGACATCTTGCTGACCCAGTCACTTATGTCCTTCTTTCTTTCTTTCTTTCTTTCTTTCTTTCTTTCTTTCTTTCTTTCTTTCTTTCTTTCTTTCTTTCTTTCTTTCTTTCTTTCTTTCCCTTCCTTCCTTCCTTCCTTCCTTCCTTCCTTCCTTCCTTCCTTCCTTCCTTCCTTCCTTTCTTTCTTTCTTTCTTTCTTTCTTTCTTTCTTTCATATCCTGGCTGCAGTTTCCCTCCCCATTCTCTCCCCAGTCCCTTCCTCCAAACTGCTCTGTTTCCACCCCACAATCTAATCCTTATTCATTCTGTTCAGGAATGAGCAGGTCTCCCACGAGTATCAACAAAACATAGCATATCAAGTTGCAGTAAAATTAAGCATGTCCCCATGTATTAAGGCTTGGCGAGGTGATCCAGTATGAGGAATAAGGTCTCAAAAGCCAGCAAAAGAGTCAGAGACAGCCTCTCTTCCCACTATTAGGAATCCCACAAGAAGACCAAGGTACACAATTGTAACATACATGCAGAGGGCCTAGGTCAGTCTCATGCAGGCTCCCTGGTTGTTGGTTCGCTTATGTAGAATATTCTATTTCCTGAATGGACCACCATTTGCCTATCCATTCATCTACTGAAGGACTTTTTGATTGCTTCCAAATTTGGGCAGTTAAGAATAAAGCTTTGAAACACATTCATGTTCCAGGTTCTAGGTTCTATGAGGACAAACAGAGTCAACCCATTTGAATATACACCAAGTATATTATTTTGAAAATTGTGGATATGTGTCATTTATGTTTATTTTTGCAAGAAATTGACAAGCTGTCTCCCACAGTGTTGTATCACTTGTATATATTCCCATCAACAATAAGATAATTCTTTTTGCTCCCCACATCACCCCCTGGACTTGATATTGTTAAGATTTCAGCTTTTTTTGCATTCTGATAGGTGCTTGGTGGTATGAAGTCTGTTATTTCCTAATAGCATATGATGATGAACATCTTTCTGTTAGGTTATTTAGAATCAGAATATATTTTTCAGTGAGGCAGTAATCTATCAGACATCTATTTTAAACAGTTGCCCATTTTCTCATTTGAGGATTTTAAAAGTAAGTTTCATTGTAAGTTTGGATAACAGTATTCATATATGTTTTGCAAATGTATGTGTTTCTCCAAGTTTGTTTCTTGCCCTCTCATCTCTTGGCAGTGGAAAGTTATCATTTTTTAAGTGAGAAGTTTTTTTATTTTAATAAGGTCTAGCAGATCCATATTTCTTTCATGGTTTGTGACTTTTGGTATTACTGTCAGGCCCTAAGTTACTGAAGTTTTATCCTATATCATCTACTGGGAGTTTTACATTTGGGTTCCAGATCTATGTTGAGATAGTTTAGGGAAGTGGTGTAAAAATTCACTCTTCATTTCCAGTTGTTACAGCTCCATGTGGAAGATCTGCCTTCATTGTATTTTATTCTCTTTGCTCCTTTGTGAAAGATCAGACATTTATGGAGGGCTACTTCTGGACTCACTGTTCTATTCTGTTGACCTGTTTGTCTGCTGCTTTACTAATAACATGCTCTTGTGATTAATACAGCTGCACAGTAAGCTTTGACATGGGATGATGTTGATCTTCCAAGTTCTCCTTCAAATGTTGGCTGATCTAGATTTCACTTCACATAATTCAGATCCAGTTCATTATATTATATACACTACCTTTCTGGGGGTTTCATTTTATTAAGATTTATTTATTTATTTGTCTGTGTATTTGAGCATTTGTTGGCATGTATGTATGTGTACCATATGTGTGCCTGGTGCCTATGGAGGCCAGAAAAGGGTGTGGAACTCTCTGGAATTGATGTTACAGACAATTGTTAGCTGCCATGTGGGTACTGGGAACTCAACCCAGTTTATCTGCAACACCAGCAAGCGCTCTTAACTACGGAGTCTTCTCTTCATTCCTATGATTGGGATTTATATAAAAAAAAATCTATTAAGCAAATTGGAAGAAGTAACATTGTGAATCCTCCTATCCATAAACATATAAGCATTCTCCATATATTTATTTATTTTACGTATTTCAATAATTTTGTAGTCTTATTCATGTGTTGTGCAAATTATACCTGTCTGTCAATGATTCCATCAATGCCATTCTTCCTTTGAGTTGCATTTTAACCCTCACATTTCTTCTTTTTTTCTTAGGACTTCAATGTGTCTGCCTCTGTTACCCATCAGTTCTTGTAATTGCTTTATCCCCTGAAGCCTTCTCAATAGAGCCAGTGCTATACTAGTTCTAGCGGTGTGAATGAGAATGGCGCCTACAAGGCTCATATGTTTGAACATTTGGTCCCAGTTGGTGGAGCCATTTGGGAACAATTAGGAAGTGTAGCCTTGCTGGATGAAGTATGCCACTGGAGCAATGTCACTTTGAGATTTTAGCAGACTCACACTATTCGGAGTTAGCTCTCTCTACCACCTTCTCACAGTTTGAGATGGGAGATGTTCTGTTACCATGTCTTTACACCCATGCCCTCATTCTGCCGTCCTGGACTCTAACCCTCTGGAAAAGTAAGCACAGTTACACATTATTTTTTGTGAGTCACATTGGTCATGGCGTTTCATCATAGCAATAGAAAAGTAACTAAGGCACTAGTCATATACCACAGTTTGATGTTTTAGGGAATTCATGTTTAGCAGCTCAATCCTTTATGGATGTTTAGTTTAAGGGGTAATTAGTCCATGAGAGTTCTGTCTTTAGTAAATGGATTAGTTTCTTCATAATGAGAATAGATTGTCCTAAGAGTGGTTCCTTCACTAAAAAGGGAGTTTGGCCTTTGTCTTTGCTTCTCAAGCACATATTTCTTGTCCTTCCACCTTTCTCTATGACATGGTATGATGAAGCAAAAGTTCTTCCTTCATTAGATGCAGGTCTTTGACATCCAAGCTCCCACAACTATGAGAAATGAATCTCTTCACCATAAAGTATCCATCTTGCAAAATTCTATCAAGAAACATTAAGACTGTGTGGTTGTTTTAAATTGTTAACTTAATAATTTTCATTCCCATGCTGTATCTGATAGTTTTTATTATTGCTTTGTTTCTTTAAGCTGTGTTTTTCTTTCTTTCTTTCTTCTTCTTTTTTTTTTAGTATAGTGTAGTTTAATTTTTTTTCCTGGATGGCTATACTAGGTAAGAAGGAAGAGTCCACAGTTTTGAAAAAGTTGCTTTGCTTGGATCAGATAGCTTATGCCACTTTAATTTAGCTTCATACAGCTTTACCCAATACCTTTAAAGTAGCCTATAGATCTTACTAAGGCTGGAGTGTTTGGCTTTCTCCTTAGGTTTGGGAAGAGATTTACTCCAAGCTTTGACATCTGTAAGTTGCTTGTACAATCATCACCTTCCTATTACTAACTTTGCCTGTCAGCAGCACATCACAGATCCACAGAGTGTGTCTTGTGGTAAAGAAACAAATTCCTGTCAGTCTTCATACTATCTTCTAGCCTCCCCTCCAACCCCATGAAAGGACTAAAACATCAATATTTCATTTGCAGAGCAGGAGAGATGGCTCAGCAGTTAGGAGCACTTGCTACTGTTGCAAAGGACCCCAATTTGGTTTCTAACAAAATTGTGAGTACATGGCAGCCCTCAACCATCTGTAACTCCAGTTCCAAGGGAGCTACCCTTTTCTGACCTCTGTGGGTGCTGCATGCATGTGGTGCACGGACATACATGCAAGTAAAATACTCATGCATGTAAAAAAAGATTTAAAAAAATATCTTATTTCCATATGATCTATCTTAACCTTCAACCTACTTACAGCTTCCATTTTTACTAAGGATGGCCACCCCGATTCTGCTTTAGGTATTCTCTTTCTTAAACCTGATGAGCCTGCAATGTGGAACAGCGGTATTCCTAATAAATACCATAATTCTCTATGTATCCACAGCAGCAATTTACAAATAAAATGGTAGTAATGAACAGAGCACAGATGTAGGACAATCACTGAATTCGGAATTCCCACAAGTGCTTTATAATCCCTCCTCGTGTTCACGCCAATGCACCTACGTAATGATATCCTGAAAGTAACTTTTAAAGCCTGCACGATGTTGTGTACATCACTAGATGAGACAAGTAACAAAGATATAAAAGAGATGTGGTCTTCATTTTCCTTCCTTTCCTGTCATTTTAAGCATTGACTACATGCCCTACATATTCAAATCTATTTTAAAAGAATAATATAAGAAAAATTATAGCATATTAAAAGTATGGTACATAAAATGAATGAGAGTTATTATCTTGACAGTAAATCCTATCATGGCCCAAATAGTTTGGCATCAGAGCAATTCTAAGCAGGTTCTTAGAACAAATATCCTTGCCACGAGTACTCTGGGGCATGTGCTTGGACATCTGGCAATTGGTCCCAGCTCTTCCAAGGATATTCCCCCTGAAATCCTCCTCTAAGGAGTGTGGTTCCTGCCTCTGTCTTCTCCTAATGTGATGAGGGCTAAAATCCTATGAGGGTTCTGTTTCCCTTTCAGGGTTCTATGAATTTCAATGCCTCTATTTAGAGCCTCCCCAGGTAGCTCAGCCTCTCCAGGTCTGGATCTATGTTACCTGCTTGTAGAAAGAAGCCCCTTTCTTGCCTTAACATTTGGTTACTGTTGCTGTGACTATATCACAGAATAAATCAAGACAAACCATGCTAATAAACAATTTAAAAAGAACTGTAATAATGTAACCATTACTGAACGGCTGTTTAAATTATTCCCACATCAAATACAAAAGCTATGGCAGTTAACTCTAAGGCATAATAATTTTCTCCTTCTTCAGAAAAAGCAACATACTGAAGTTGTCATTATATGCTAAGGACCATTTCCCTAAAAAATAGGGGTGGGGGGTGTGCTGTCTATCTGTAATTATGTTACTTCCACGAAACATTTCTCCAAAGATCCAAGTAGCAGTATTCCATCTGGAAAAGCAGTCATTTCAAATTCAGTATTTCTGCTAATTATTATGGTTTAGGCCTCCCAGATATAATTTAAGGATTCCATAAAGCCTTTTTTCTAATGATAAATTAACTATGAATATTTTTGTTCATTATGTGTTTCTAAATTATGTCGTACCCATCTTTTCCTTTCATAATTACTTGAAGAAATACAATACTTCAAAATAAAGATTTTAATTCTAGCAAGCAACATAAAATTGAAGATATATACTATAATAAATGACAAACTTACAATTTATACCACCCTGCCATTACTTACAGTGATTGCTCAGTGGCATGTATCTGCAATCCAAGCTATTGTGAGGCATGAGGATCATAAACTTGAGGGCAGCTTGAGCAACAAAATGAGACCCTGTATCAAAAGAAAGAAAGAAAAAAAGGGAAGAGAGTTCCATTGTTGCTGTTAATTGTAGAAGGTCAGGGCTGATTATCTGTTATATATAGTGAAAAAATGCACATTATTCTTGTCTCCCTCTGCAACACTTCTCTCTTATTATTAACATAATTGTGTCCATGACCTACATTTGTATTAGCACAAACCTGTGTTTATATTTCAGTGTGGAGTTGGGTGAGGAAAGGAATGTAGGAAAGAATAAATTGGTATTCAATACTTGTTTGTCAAAACCCACAGTTTTTTTTAACCTCCTATTGTAGAGTGAAGATACAGTGCATTCCAGCAAAATATTTCCAACATTTATTCTACATAATCCTTTATATTTTCTCATGCTGAACCAAAAAAAAAAGCACCAAAAATGTGGGTGCAGATTAGGAATGCACCAGACATTTGCGATATAACTTTCATCTGTGTTTTGCCAGAATTTTTGTTTATATCCACTCCCCATTTCCACTATTCTTCCCTCGTTAACTAATCCCAAGAGATTATCTTTATCTCCTCCTTAACCAAATATGGTCTACCTTTTCCATCCAGCATGTACTAAATCCTCGTAACCCGGACAATTATGAACTGCTTTTCTTCCATTTAAGACGGCACAGATAACCTTGTCAAATCAAACTCACGTAAGACTGAGACTTCACCCATTATAAGGTTTGCTCATGTCAAGGATCCAAGCAAAGAAGAAACAGAGATGGAGCCAAGGAGTGAACATTCCCAGTGGAACTTTCCACAACCCAAATTTGACGCCTGAAACCTGTAGCCACTCCATGCCCCTGACTCACCCAGGGCTTCTTATGAGCCCCTCTCCTAACCTTCCTGCAGTACAATGGTGCCCTTGTTTGTGAAAACTCAATGCCAGCACCACTTCTTTTAGTGATCCTTCCCTGAATCCCTGTCAAGACAGACCCATTCAAGACATTGCCACAGTAGGCAGCTTTAAGGAGAAACTTATCTGTTTCTGTCTTCCAGCAGGGCACCTGCAAAAAAAAACAATTATTTAATAACTACTTATTACAAGCCAAAATAGCTGTGCTCACTGCCCTTGGATACACTATAGGTTCAGAGGGACAAAGCAACATGGGAAGTAACCACGGTACACTGTAACAGGAACTGAGATAGAGGCAGAAAGTGGGTGGAAGGGTACCAGGGCAACGACTAAGTCTGCCCTGGGTAGTGAAAGGTTTTTAAAAGGCAGTGGAGAAATAAAATAACCTCACTATGACAAGAGAACTGATTTTTTTTTCCATCCAGAGCTGAGGAGGATGTGTGAGGCAGAGGCATACGACATCTGAAGTCACGATCATCATTCCACAAATCCTAAATAGAAAGATGAAAATTAGGTACCGCGTGATAAGTTATTCAAGTTTTATGCTCTTGTTTAGTTACAGAAAGCATCTGGTAGCTCCGTATTTACCAAGGAAGTGAATTTAAGGTTTGCATTATTAGACAATAAAAAGTATTTTTAAAATTATTGCATAATCTGAAGACAGGGTTTGGGTTGGTCATTACATGGGGCTTATTCGTGGGCATACTGTGAATTACTGATGTGACAAGCAATTGAGCTTTAAAATTGAAAAAAATACTAGAAGATTCACCAGTATTTCATTTACTTGTGAATCACGCGTATGAGTATACACTCCAGTTACTTATATTTGGAAGAAAATAAATATTTGTACTAATGAAACAAGTTCTCTGAAGTTCATAATGACCTTAGAGCATTAAGGTGAAGAGTTTCCTATGAAAACATACTGGAAAGACTGTTCTTAAATTTATTTATTAAAAATAAATTAATGCACACACACACACATACACAGGTTTGTAAGGGTGAATACAATACACAGAGGCTAACACAGATATCAAAATCCTACATAGTTTACATAGTTATGTGTAGCAAGTAATGATCTGCAATAAAATCCTCATTCCTCAGTGGCTGTTGACATTATCATGGTTATTTATTGCCCATCCTCACTTCTGTCAAAGTTTTGAGAATAAATAGGTTGGCAGAAGGCATAACAGACACCTGGAGATTTTGAAATTTCTGTGCCCGTAAGTATCTACCAAGAAAATTGTGCTCTGTTTCTTATGTCTCAGGTGACAAAGAGCATGGGGGCTCATCAGGATATTTACAGACAATGGAGGCCAGACTCTACCTTCAGATCATTCTACTTTCCATATCCCTGGAGAAATTAGATACAAACATATACAATGGAAATCCCATAGAATGGAAAAAAAAACACCTATAAAATGGTGACTTTTAACTAGGCGTGTAGGTGTACACACACATACACACTTGCAGCAGATTTGGCACAATGTCTAAAATATTTTTAATTGTCACAAATGGAGGGTGCTATTGGAATTTAATGGATCATGGCTTGGGATAATACTAACCATTGTATAATGACAATACATTCATTCCCCACAACAAAGAACTATCCATCTCAAAATGTCAATAGTGCCAACATTAAGAAAGTCTGCACCAGATTGTTATTAATTACAGACTTTTTTTAAAGCATTGAAGAGCAAAGGAAATATGGGTAATGAATGGTGTTGTGGTTTTAATGTGAAATATCCCCCCCACAAGCTCATAAGTTTGAACACTTGGTCCCCAGCTGGTGTTCCCATTCTAAGAGGTTCTGGAACCTTTGGGACTTGTGGCAGAGAAGGATTGCTGAAGGTAGACCTTAAAAGTTATCTACACCTCTGGTTCTAGCCCAGAATCTGCCAAAATTTGAGAAATTTCTACCATGTACCTTTGCCAGGATACAGTCCCCTATACAGTTCCCACCATGGTGGGAAATCCTGAGCCCAAATCAACTTCTCCTCCCACAAACTGTTTCTGTCGGGGATTTTGTCTGAAAGGAGAGAGAAGTATCTAATGTAAAATGGGCAGGGAACGATCTAGCATCCCCTCTGAGGTTACAAATGCAAAGAGCTTCCGAATGTATGTGAAATGAAACTTCATGTGGCAGATTCAAAATAGTAAACGGGGAAAATAAAAGCTTTCTGTAACTATTCTACCAAGAGGTAACCACTATTAAATGTTCAGATGTATACCTAGTGGTTTTGTGCAAATAGATCAGAAGGATACTATGAATCAGATGCGTTGGAGGAGAGTGTGCTATCAAGGTTAATTGGTGGAAATAACATTTAAGAAAGAAGCGAACAGGTTAATGAGAACTTGTGAAGAGGCGAACGAGGAGGACGGAAACTTTGCATGAATTAAACATAGCGTAGTGTCTGAAACACGCTTACCCTTCTTTCTGTGGGTCTAGCTATTGGGCTAGTATCTGATAGTGACATCTAATTAGACAATAGAAACAAGCCAATTATACACTTGCAACTGAAATAAACAGCAGAAGTAGACAACATCTTTTCTGACAGGGAAGAGTGTCAGAGTATGAAATCTTGAGGAAAGATTTTGCATTAGATGTAAATTGTTTTGGTGAGACCTGCCTGGAAGAGAACATTGGGATATGACATGTATTTGTTTCTTCCAGCGGTTTGTCTCAATCATTGCCAATTACAGCAGTAATTAAGAATTCATATATTTTCATCTATCTCATTACTGTCATTGCTGCTCAGAAGACTTTGCACTAGGAAGTAGCAGGGTGCTATCCTTCATGTTCTGTGTCAACTGGATCAGAATTAGAACAACTAATAGTCATAACAACATACACTTCTATGAACTAAATCTACTACATGGGTATTAGGCACAGCTTGAAAGGTTAATAACATGTTCTATGTGCAAACAAACATGCTATCCTTATATCATCTAAAAGTCTGAAGTCATAAATCATAGAGATTTAGCAGCATTTTATTTTGGTGTATAGCATGAACGTTTTCTCACACTGTAAGTCTTCTAGACATGATTTTATCATCTTCTTAGTTACATAGAATTAATCACATGGCTCAACTATAATTTACCAGTCTCTTTTGTTGAACATATTAAGCTGCTTATAATTCTTCTCATTATATAACCCTAAACCAAGTATTATTATATATTGATTTTAAAATAATATATATTTTAAAATAAATTTTGTCAGACAAGTAGTACATTATACTTTTCTTTCAGTAGCAGTTTTATTAAAGCATAATTTATAGTAATAAAAGTCACTCATTTGGGGCACAGGACACAATGATTCGCAGTAAATTTACAGACAATGCATAACCATCACCATCATTCAATATTAGAACAGGTTCATCATTCCAAAAATAATTCTCATGACCATTTATAATCCTTTTCCATTCCCTCCTGCTCTCACCTTTCTCTGCCCAGTCTTAAAAAAAATCACCAATTGATTTTTCTGAATCTCTATATCTGCCTGCTTGAGATGCTTTATATAAATGGCATTATGCAACATACGTTCTTCTGTGTCTGATTTCGCTTTACTGAGCACAGTGCATCTGAGGCTCCGCCACATTGTGACATGAAGCAGAACTTCACTTCAGGCCTATAGAAAGGGCTCACTGTTAAGCCTGTGTATTAGTTTTCCAAATGACTAAAGTCCGGTTTCCAGCACCCACATTGGGTGGCTTATAATCATTCACACATAACTGTTCTAGGGTACCCAGTGCATCTGACTTCCATGGGTACCCACACTCACATGCACATACCTCCCCCCACCTACATACACACACACCAGAGGCAGGGCAGAGAATTAAAAATAAAATAAAATTTTATAATTTTCATTTTGTACTGGATATTTACAGTTTATTTACCTGGTGTCAACATGGCTATTTCTTCAGGTAGTTGACTAAGAAACTACTGACGTATCTTGCTGCCCCATGGAGAAGACTGGTAATCATGTCTCACTGTCTTTGTATGTGATCACTTATCTCTTACCTGCATATGGACCGTAAGACCTTTAGTTCAATATTTACATAGAATTCAGGGTCTGAGAATCTCTTTGCTTTTCTCAGTTGCAATACTAACAATTTCTTGTCTTCTCTCTCTTTCTCTATATGTGTCTGTCTGTCATAATATAATTGTGTTAGATCTAATAATTATTGATCAAAAAATACATTTCTTTAACTTACAACTTGAGTCTAGCTGATGTCATTTTGCAGATAATTAGCCAAGGAGTGGGTTTTTTAGGGTAATAGTAAAAGCAATGTATTTTTCAAGCAGTTAAGTGTTGAGAAGCTACCCATCAAAAATACCTAACATAAAGCTGCCTAAAACTTTGTATCACAAATCAGGGAAATAGTGGAAAAACCTAAGATATGTTCCAAAATGAGTAAAGAGATAGTGTTTGGAAATATTAACTATCAAATGCATCCCAAACTAACAGCCAAGAATACAGCTAATGTAAGTGGGCTATACAGGAAGTTTGCTCCCTCAAAACTACAAATCTTGGCAGAAAACAAACTTGATTGAGCTACGACTCTTGAGAAGTATTCTAGAGTACCTGGGTAAACCACTGTGATCACAAATGTTTTTAGAAGCAAAGGAGAAGGCTGGGAGACTAAGAGTAGATGTGATGGTGGAAGTCAGTATCAGACCCATAGGCCAAGGATTGCAGGAGGATTCTCAAAACTGGAACCAAAGCATCCTCTGGGGCTTTTTGGGAGAGGCAATTCTGTCTTTCAGAACTAGAGAGACAGAGGGGGAGCACATATATTTTGGTTTATGCCACTAAATTTTTGGTAGTTTTTCACATCCACCGGAAAAAAAAAATACATGAAGACTTCTGATGATTCAGGTGGAGGAGTTTGGCCTGTGTCAGTAAGGCGCTGTGAGGGTTCAAAGTACTGCTCAGCTAAACTCCAGGCTTAGTTCCTAGATCAGAGCCTTCCTTGTTCTCAACAAACTCTGGAGACAGAATATCCTTCCCTCAGAGTATACACTCCCTGAAAATAAGCAATTCCAGTTTGCCTTCTGTGATGATATGTTGTCTATCAAATAAACTTTGCCTGAGGAGAAGAGGACTAGAGCCAGCTACTAGATTAAACACAGAGGCCAGGCAGTGGTGGCACACACCTTTAATCCCAGCATTTGAGATCTCATACCTTTGCTATCAGTATTTGGGAAGCACACATGCCGTTAATCCCAGCACTAAGAAGGTTGAGATAGGAAGTAAAATGGCTGAGCAGAGAAAGGCTTTTAAGGTGTGAGGAGACAGGAACTCAAAGCTTTTCGGCTGAGGACACAGGCATTCAGTCAGAGGATTCCTGGAGCTGGCAAGGTGAGAAGAGGCTGTGGCTTGTTCCTTTGTCTCTCTGATCTCTCAGCATTTAGCCCAATATCTGGCTCCGGGTTATTTTTATTTTTATTATAAGACCACTTAGGATTTATGCAACAGCCTTCATGGCAGGACTTTTCTAAAAGTTAGCTGAAGAGGCTGTTGGTTTTGAGGATGCTTTTACTGCAATGTTTTTTTCATATGCGATGGCAGTGGGCATCAAAATCAGGTCTAGCTTCATATATTGAGTTTACCCCTCCATGGCAGTGCCATCGTAAGCAAGTGACACAGAATGCATTAGATCTGAGGATTTTCTTTCTGACAAAGAATAATATTTAATGTCTACTTTATGGAGTAAAGAAAGCCAACAAAATTCAACATCTGCTTTTAGATGACCCTTAAAAATAGTGGCCAGTATTGTCATCATCACTGTCTCCATCGTGGTCACTGAAAATTACCTTGTGTTTGGCATCCATTTGGTGCTATATATGTTTTGATATAAATAAAAACATATTAGAAAGGCAGAAAAAATGGCTCAGTGGTTAAGAGCAGAGCACTGGTCCTCTGGAGAATCAGACTTCAGCTCCAGCACACACATCAGGCAGCTCAAACCCCACCCTACCCACATCCCACCCTATCCCCAGAACTCCAGTCCCAGAGAATCTGATGTCCCTTTTTTCCCTTTGCCTCTACAGTCACATGCATGCAGACACAGACATATACATAAATAAAAAAAAGAAAGAGATAGGAAATTAATAACTGAAAAAGAGCTGTGACCTCAGAGACATGCTGACAGCTGGCCACACTTATTTGCAAATGTGTTGTAACCAATAAAAGCTGTGCAAGGAGAAAGGCCTTCCAACTTGTTTGTGTAGTTCTAAGCCACATGTGTTTATTTCAAATGGTCTTCAAAGGTTTACTCTGTAAAGTTGACAATCATTTGATGTTACATTGGGGAAGAGGTTTTGCTTTTTGTTTCCACAGGGGAAGAAAAGCTATGGATACCATCAAGATTGATAAAGACTAGATTCAAATAGGACAGACTTCTTGGTCAGGAAAGGTTCATCAAAGAGCTTAGTCATTCAGTCCAAACTAACTTATAAGACGATCAAATGCTTTTCATTTGATCACATATAACCTGCCAAAAAAAGAAACTTCCTAAAGTTAGGATTGGGGCAGGGTTTTGTCTTTCCAGGAGAATAAAAGCATCTGACTAAAGAGGACAAATGGATAAATTAGACAATGGAAGAAAAAGGACAAATCATCCAGAGAAAATGTCACAAGAAAAAGAGTAAATTGGCCTAATGGCATAGCACATTTCCAACAGGATAAAATTTCATAAACCTTCCCATATGTTTTTTTCTTCTGTTCTCTACAGACATATAAGACAAATGGTCTTTTTATAGTCCTAATTTAATTAAAAATTAAAGCTGGCTTTGGAGTTGGAGTGTGGTTCTCTCCATCTCTAAACCCAAGCATGCTTGTTAAAGGAAAATTCAAAATCTCTGTCTCATGTCAGAAGAGCCACCTGTTATAGGACAGAAGATAAACCAAAATTAAGGAACTATTATTTTATTGCCACTAATCTCATAATCCTTGGGTTTTGTTTTGACTTTTTAAAACATTTCTCAAAGTACAAATATTATCTCAAAATTTATAAGATATATCTAGAAATAGGCTTCATCTAGCATCCTGTGTGATTTTGGGCTTGAGTCTGAAGCTGGTAACAAGGAATTAAGTTTGTGTGCTCTGCAAGCACTTAACAAATTGTTGTCCTTTAACCTGTCTGAGATCTGCTGCATATGACATATGCTTAAGTTTTCTGTAGTGAACCATGGCCATTCCTAACAGCCACCTTTGAAGTCTCCAAAAGGATGATGGGGCCCCACAACAATGATTCCACCTGGGTTGTGGTAACAACACTAAGCTGACAAACACCACCCAAAGATCAACTTTGGACTGCAAACTGCTCAGGGCAATTTCAAGGCAGTTAGTTAAGATGATCCAGCCCCATAGACTGCTCCAGCCAGGACCTCAGATAAGCCCTGCACTTTCTTATCACACCAAGATTGGACAACAGCAAGCTCTCCCAGTACTTTACCATTATCTCATTTTCTCAGGACCCACAATAGATACCATCACCACCAGACTAATCTCAGTTATTTTGCACTGGTAGGGATTTTTACATACTGTACAAATTTAAGGTTATTTTTGTTATACTATGTACAGGCTTCTATTCTTGTTTAAGATATTTTTGTATATTGATAAAACTTTAAGGTTATTTTTGTTATACTGTATATATGTTTATATTCTTGTTTAAGGTATTATACCTATGCAGCTAATTTTAAAATGTGATATAAAGTGTTAGTCCTCAAAAGCTATTTAGGATAATAAAGAAAAGCAGGTTTGTAGTTAACAATTTACAACAAACTTATAGTCATGTTAGGTATGTTTTTGAGGTCAAATGGAGATATTTTAAATAGATAGATGGTCTTCAAACATTTCAGAGACTTATAGAATATGACATTTAAAATGTTTTAATAACTTAAGACTTTTCATGACAATGTGGCACATGTGCTCCTGGCAGCACCAATTTACTCCAAAAAAAAAATAATAATAATGATGGGCATCAAAGAAACTCCATGAGGAGTTTGCTTCAAATGTGTGAAAGCTAGCCATTTGGGCAAGAAACTGCTCTTGCCTCAACTGTGGACAGTATGCTGTCCTCCAAAATGCACAAGTAGGACACAAAAGAAAGCAACTGCTGAACTTTGCCAAGACAAGACAGCTCTTCAAAATTTCCTGTTTCACAGAAAAGTCTGTCAGATATTCTAGACCTGTATGCGAAAGATGGAGGCCCCAACATTGCAGAAGAAACTTGGGGTGACTGTCCAGGCAGTCAGATGTCTCTGCCATTTCTATAGTTTTGGAAGTTTCTTGCTATGCATTTCATGTTTACTCAGGTAATGTTATATGCTTCTTGGGTCTCTGATGAGGTTGAAGATTAGATAGTTATAGTTACAGTTTTCCTTAGTCATGATAGAAAGTAAAATAAATACAAAACTTTGGACTCATGGAGATAGGATAGATAATGGAGTATTTTCTCTGAATTTGCCAAATACTAATGGACTGGACACTGTGAGTGTATTTCTTATTTGATAATTGCTCTTAATGTATATAGTATCATTTATTAAAGTTAATACCTTTCCTTTTTGTTTAGACAATATTACAGCAACACGTGAAATACACCTGATTGTTTTTTAGATACTTTCTAATGATATTCAGAGCTAGTGAAATCTCATGGTCTGTTAGTAAGTTCCAAAAAGACTCATCTGGTACTCAAGAGGATTGGCTCAGACCTAAAGGTGAGCAATAAATGTCTATTAAAGGATCTAAAGATAGCCTGAGATAATGTGGCTCTAGATCTGTAACACCCCAACCATCCACAGTCACAGAAATTTTAATCAATCAGTGTCTTTATTATATGTGTGTGAGAAGTATAGGAAGTAGCTTGGTGATGGTTGTTAGAACACTCTCCTCATTCTCACCAGGATATCTACAGATTGCTAAGAAGCAGTCAGAGAAATGAGGTGCAGCTGAGATTACAGGTCCTGAAACTCAGATGTGGGAAAATATGGAATGAATTAAATTTCCATAAAGCATTCTGAATGCGTATTCTGAAAAGCCTGTGCCTGTAACAAATTTGTACTGTGGTCTAGGTGTCAGGCAAAGTTGGAGTCATGTGATACAGCCGTCAGGTAGACAGACTAGTTTCTTTTTCACAGACACCCCTTGCTTATGGAGAATTCAGCTCACCTGCTGAGGAGCCTTCTTCTTCTCCACAGCCTCTATATAGAAATGGACAAGTAGGGGCTAGAGAGTTGACTCAACAGTTGAGAGCACTTGCTGCTCTTGCAAAGGACCTGGCTTCTGTTTCCTACATAGCCAATCAGTACCATCTGTAACTCTTCTTCGGGGATCTGATACCCCTTTCTGACTTTCATGGATGTTAGATATGTGCATCCATGATGACAAATATGCTAACACATAAAAGAGTTGTAAAATAAAAGGGTTGTTTTTGAAGGGTTGTAATTCAAAATTTAAAACTAAAAAATGGAAGATGCATCAGTTAGGCTTTGTTAACTTGACACACATTAGAGTCACCTGAGAAGGTCAGACATCAGCTGAGGAACTGCCTCTGACAGATTAGGCTTTGGGCATGACAATGGGGGCATTTTCTTGATTAATGATTGATGTGGGAGGAACCTGCTCATTGTGGGTGGTGCCAGCCTTGGGAAGATGGTCCCGGGTGTTAAAAGCAAATATGCAGAACAAGCTATGGAAGTGAGCCAGTAAGCAATATTCTTCCATGGCCTCTGCTTCAGTTCCTGTTCCTAAATTTCTTAAATGGTGGACTGTACTAGGAACTGTAAGCTGAAATTTTTGCTCTTCTCACCAAGTTGATTTTGCTGTGTTTGATTAAGGCAACACAGAAGCCAACCGGGACAGTGAGTGACAACTTATTCATTGTTAAATGGCTTGGGGTATTCTGGCTACTATAGTAGAGGGAGATGTGAACTTTGAGCATCAGCATATAAAGCACAGTTACACTATTCTGTATCCTAAATTAAAACTTAACTAATGATTCACAATGCCCTGACTCCAAGCCTAAACTGAGACGTAGCTACTCGGGAAGGTGTCTCTCCCAGGAGCAAAGCCTCGTCTGCTTCCATCCAATTAACAATTAACACAGCATTATTCCATAACATGTTAGTGCTTAAACTCTGAGACTAACCTCTTACTCTTTTTCAATTGGGAATATGAATGAAGTGCAACAATAGTTCAACTAAATGTTATCTTTTCTGTCGTGTAAAATGAAGGTTAGAGACAGCTGCATCACGTTATGTGGAACCTGCCTCTTTCTGCTGCTCTTACCATGTGACACTCTTTCTCTTAATTACACTATGTTAACTGAAGCTTAGGCATCATGTCCTTGTCCCTTTGGGATCTTAAGGGGGTAAACAAGAGGGAGATGCTAGCAGAGACTGCCTTGTATTATCAGGTAATCAAGTCTTCCTTTAGGTTTCTGCTGATATCTCACTGTTTAGAATTGGACCACAGAGCACTAGAGGCAAGGAAACATTAAGGCATTTAAAATTGAGATTGTCTTCCTCAACAAAATCATAGTTTGTAGTGTAAGGGAAATATGGAGAATTATGATTAAGTAAGTAAAAAAGCAGATTATGGCACACCTGCTGCCTCTCCTTTATCTCTTCTCTCTCTCTCTTGTTCTTCTCTATCCACAGTATCCATACCTCTGCTCCACTTTTTTTTAAATTAACATATTTTAAATTGATTCTTGGGGAATTTTACACCATGCATTCAAATCCCACCCCACTCATTTCCCAGTCCTTCAATGTCAGCCCTCCACCCTTGGACCTCCCCTGCAAAAATAAAAATAAAAAATAAAAATAATTAAAAAACAATGACAACAGCAGCAAACCCTTGCTCCTGCATCTTTCCTGACTCTCCATCACATATTTATTTGTTGTGGCCTTGGGAGCTGTGGTGTGTCACACAGTACACTCTTTTGCCCAAAATGCTTTTCTTGAAAACAGTCATTGCTATGAGTTGTTGGGTTCAAAGCCTCTGGCTTCTGGCACATCACCGATACTGTGCCCTTTGTTGTGGAATACTATTTTAAAGTGTGTTACTTTTGTTTACATTGCATTTGTTTAACGCTGTGAAGCTGTGTTACTTCGCCTGTCTAAAATACCTGATTGGTCTAATAAAAATCTGAATGGCCAATAGCAAGGTAGGAGAGAGAAATAGGCAGGGCTGGCAGGCAGAGAGGATAAATAGGAGGAGAAATTTGGGAAAAAGAAAGAGAAGTAGCCAGAGAAGGAGGAGGACTCCAGGGGCCAGCCACCCAGCTACACAGCCAGACACAGAATAAGAAGGAAAGAAAAGTTATACAGAATAATAGAAAAAGATAAAAGCCCTGGGGCCAAGGGTAGACAGATAATTTAAAGCTAAGAGATGCTGGCTAGAAACAAGCCAAGCTAGGGCCAGGCATATATAATTAAGAATAAGTCTCTGTGTGTGATTTATTTGGGAGCTGGGTGGTGGGGCCCCAAAAAGGAGCCAAAAGGCAAACAGCAAACCCTCACTGAGACTCCTCTTGGATATCGTGCTGTTGTCCTGAGTCATGGAGATCCTACAGCTATGATAGGTCGAGAAGATGTTGGAGTCTGCCAACTCAAAGCCCTGGTTGTGGGCTGGGTGGTATCGAGGGTCAGGGCCAGCTCTCCCTTGAGTATGATGAGGGGTGGGGCCAGCTCTCCGATGCCCATGCTACAGGGTTCGGCTTTCCCATGCTCCTGGTGGTAACATAGGCCACAGACATCAACAAAGACCCTTATTACAGTATGGCCACACACTTAGACATGGTGCTTGGCCACAGCTTGGGCCAGGGCACCACCGTGGCCATTCAGATTAGTATGGCCCCAGAGGTAGCATGACCCTCGGTCACCAACATGGCCGCAGGTGGTATTGTTCCATTTTTCCTCATATTTTTGTCATCGTATCACAGAACAGAAAGCATTGGCTAGAGAGATGACTCTCCACTTGTCTTCACACTTCTTTCTAATGGTCCACTTGCCCTCTTTCTCTCAACCAAGAGCTCTCACATATTAAACCAAGCCCTTGCTCCCTGCTCCTGTATCCAAGGAGCTCAACCCAGTTATAACTTATCATCTGCTACTCGAGATAATATGAGATATTCTCTAAGCCAACTTTCAGTGTTTGCTTCCCTCAAACGTTCACTGAGTTTTCCATAGGGTTTTGTATGTCTCTGTGTGTGTATATTCAAGTGTGTGTGAATGCACATGTGTGTGGTGATGTTCACACATATTTGTGTGCATGCATGTGGAAGGCAGACAACAACTTTAGCTGTCAGATAGACTGGCTGGTTAGCAAATTCCAGCAATCTGCCTAGCATCACCTCTCCACAGCTGAGATTATAATCATGTGCTACCACGTCCAGCTTGTCATACATTTAATCATACTGCTTCCCACTTGGAATACTTCAGTATACTTCCTTTACTTGAGCTGTGATCAGAATTCACAGTTTCATTCACATCTCTTCCATGCCATGATGCATTCATGAGTGTTTTCCAGTTGGAGACTTTCTCCAGCCATTTCTCTTCTGGAGTTCCCATAGGTTTAACAGGCTATACTCCCTGAATCTGACTTTGATCATTTTATATGTTCTATCCTATCTCACATTATTATGGTAAGGGCCATGTAGTTTCTTTGAATAGATGCTACTTTTAAGACAATTTTAGACACAGAGTATTTGAGAGTATTATATAAAGAGATTATATACTCCCATGTTGAGCCCATTGTTAATAGGATCTCACTTTGGTGGGCGCACTTATTACAATTAATTAGTTGATATTGACACATCTTCTTAACTACAGTTTATATTTCTATGAAATGACTCTTTGCCTTTCCCGCACTCTTTGAAAGAAAGCCACTACACACAGCTAACACTTAGAGAGGGGAAATTTCTTTCTCCTTGTTGAGGATTAAGTAACTGTATAAGTTATTGCTAAAAGTTTTCAGCATGGGAGATTTTTCCTCCTCCACTCATTTATTGCGTGATTTTTTAATCATTTGTTTGTATCTGTATGATCCATGGCTATTTTGTTTCATAATTTAGATTTAATCTTACAAATGATTGAATTTTTTCTCAAAATACATTTATTAAATGACTTACTCTTATTGTAATGGTATTTGAAGAAGAGGCCTCTGAGAGGTAATGAAAGACCCCAGCATACTAGCTTAGCCTAACGCCATTTCAAGTAAGGTCTAAAAAGCGCAGGGTGTCTACAGCCGGCCTCCTGGCCCCAGAAAAGGGTACTATAGGTCAGAAAAACAGCTTGGAGCCAGACAGCAGGCGTGTCAAGCTCGGGGAAAAACCACGAGCTGCCCTGAGTTTGAACCCGGCCTCATTTGAATCGTCCAATCAGAACCCTGTAAACCATGGGCTGCCCTGAGTTTGAACCCACCCTCCTCGTGCTCCTGCTGCCCGACCCTATAAAAACCCTCCGCTCCAGCCCGGGGGCGCGCCAGTCTCTTGAGCTTCTTGAGGGACTGTGTTGCCCCGGGTACCCGTGTTCCTGAATAAAGCCTCTTGCTGTTTGCATCTGACTTGTGGTCTCGTGTGATCTCTGGGCGAGGGTCTCTCCAGAGGGAAGACTGCCTTCGGGGGTCTTTCATTTGGGGGCTCGTCCGGGATCTGAGACCCCCACCTCGGGACCACCGACCCACTGTCAGGAGGTAAGCCGGCCTTGGTGTATGTCGTTTCTGTCCTGTCAGAGTGTTGTCTGTTTGCGCGCCTGAATCGGTCTGGAGTCAGTGGGGCTGAAGGAGCTGACGAGCTCGGACTTCGCCACTGCGACCCTGGAAGACGTTCCACGGGTCTCTGAAGTCCCCTTCGGGGGCACGGGAAGTCCCCTTCGGGGGCACGGGAAGTCCCCTTCTGGGGCACGGGAAGTCCCCTTCGGGGGCACGGGAAGTCCCCTTCGGGGGCACGGGAAGTCCCCTCTGGGGCACGGTTTTTCGGGGCCACCCCCGTATCAGAAGGATACGTGGTGCTGGCAGGGGACGGAGAATTCAAACACTCCGTGTCCCCATCTGAGTTTTTGCTTTCGGTTTTACACCGGAGCCGCGCAGCGAAACTGTTTCTTGTTTGTGGTGTCGGTCTGTTTTGCGTTCTTTGTATAATCCTTCTCCATCCAGGCGCGGCGCCTCCTGTCACGGCGCCGGCCGCGACCACCTCAGCGGCTGCGCTCACGGCGCCTCCCGTCACGGCGCCGGCCGCAACCTCAGCGGCTGCGCTTGCGGCGCCTCCTGTCATGGCGCCGGCCGCGACCACCTCAGCGGCTGCGCTCGCGGCGCCTCCTGTCATGGCGCCGGCCGCAACCCCGGCGGCTGCGCTCGCGGCGCCTCCTGTCACGGCGCCAGCCGCAACCCCGGCGGCTGCGCTCGCGGCGCCTCCTGTCACGGCGCCGGCCGCAACCCCGGCGGCTGCGCTCGCGGCGCCTCCTGTCACGGCGCCAGCCGCGGCCCTTCCAACGGCTGCGTTCACGGCGCCTCCTGTCACGGCGCCAGCCACAACCCTGGCGGCTGCGCTCGCGGCGCCTCCTGTCACGGCGCCGGCCGCGACCTCCCCGGCGGCCGCCCCCCCCATGATGACCCCGCTCGCTGGGGACTCGGAGGAAGAAGAAAAGCAGAGAGTTTTCCCGGAGGCCTGGAAGCAGGTTCCGGGCGATGACGGGAGGCCAACCCAACTCCCAAATATCATCGATGTCGCTTTTCCCTTGACCCGCCCAGACTGGAACTTCAATACACCTGAAGGTAGGGAGCATCTACGTCTCTATCGCCAGTTGCTCTTAGCGGGTCTCCGAGCGGCCGCCAGAAGGCCTACCAATTTGGCTCAGGAAAGGAAAAAGAAAAAGGAAAGGAAAGGAAAGGAAAGGAAATGAAAGGAAAGGAAAGGAAAGGAAAGGAAGAATCACCCGCTGCATTTTTAGAGAAGCTGAAGGAGGCTTATAAGATGTACACTCCGTATGATCCAGATACCAGTCTAGCTCAGATATCCGAACCAAATTGCAGCGGTTGGAAAGTTTGCAAGCGCTAGGTTTGCCAGATTTATTGAAGGAAGCAGAGAAAGTGTTCAGTAAGAGAGAAACTCTTGAGGAGAGTGAGGAAAGGAGATGGCAGAAACGTGAGGAAAGGGACAAGAAAACAACATAGGGAGATGAAAAAGGTTTTGGCCACCGTTGTGTCTCAGGGACAGCAGAGAGAGGGAGATAGGTTGGGAGAGCGAAGGAGGCCACCCCTTGATAAAGATCAATGTGCTTACTGTAAGAAGAAGGGACCAAGAGTCACAGGTCCTAAAGGAGACCCCCTACAAATCCTTGCCCTCAGTTTAGAGGAAGAATACCGTTTGTTTGAGGCAGAACCCACGGAGAAGTCACCTGAGGAGCTACAGAACTGGCTGAGGAAGTTTCCTCAGGCCTGGGAAGAGACTGGGGGCTTGGGGTTGGCACGCGATCAGCCACCGCTGATGATCTCACTAAAGGCCTCCGCGACTCCCGTTTCAATCAGACAGTACTCAATGTCACGGGAAGCTCATGAGGGGATCAAGCCCCATATTCAGAGGCTCCTGGATCAAGGGGTGTTAAAGCCCTGCCAGTCACCTTGGAACACCCCTCTCTTGCCTGTTAAGAAACCGGGGACAGGAGACGATAATCTCCATCCCCCCTCCTCGGAACCCCCACCAAGTTCGAGAATTCCTGGATACGGCTGGGTACTGCCGCCTTTGGATTCCTGGCTTTGCCGAACTGGCAGCCCCATTATACCCCCTCACTAAACCAGGGACCATGTTCCAATGGGAAGAGAAACATCGGAAAGCGTTTCAACAGATCAAAAAGGCCTTACTCGAGGCCCCGGCTCTGGGTCTGCCAGATCTAACCAAGCCCTTTGAACTGTTTGTGGATGAGAACTCAGGCTACAGGATGGCCTCCATGCTTCCGCATGGTGGCAGCCATTGTCATATTACTCAAAGATGCCGGAAAACTGACTCTGGGACAACCATTGACTGTGCTGGCCTCCCATGCAGTGGAGGCCTTGGTCCGACAACCACCGGACAGATGGCTTTCTAACGCCAGAATGACTAACTATCAGGCCTTACTGCTGGACTCAGACCGGGTAAATTTCGGGACCACAGCCTGAGAGAGACCCCGTGCCCTATAGCCCAGAAGACCATGAGCTAGCAAAGAAAATGGGGGCGGACTGGGAACAAAGAAGACAGGCATATATACTAGGGGACCGGATGGTCATGCCAACCTCCCATACCCGATATATGCTGAGATTCCTCCATGCATTGACCCATTTGAGCAAAACAAGATGAAGACCTTATTAGACAGAGAAAACACCTGGGCAGTGCTGCTGAACCAGGATCAGGTACTCCAACAGGTAACTTCCACCTGCCCAGCCTGTGCTCAAGTCAATGCAGGAAAGGTTCATCTAAACAAGGGGGCCCGCCAAAGAGGCCATCGTCCTGGTGTTCATTGGGAAATAGACTTTACAGAAGTAAAACCTGGACTCTATCTCCTGGTCTTCGTGGACACCTTTTCTGGATGGATCGAGGCATTTCCAACCAAGAATGAGACGGCTAACGTGGTAACAAAGAAACTGTTGGAAGAAATCTTCCCCAGGCATGGGATGCCTCAAATATTGGGGTCGGATAACGGGCCTGCCTTCGTCTCCCAGGTAAGTCAGAAGGTGGCCAAACTATTGGGGGTTGATTGGAAACTCCATTGTACATACCGCCCCCAGAGCTCAGGACAGGTAGAACGAGCTAATAGAACAATTAAGGAGACTCTAACCAAATTAACGCTTGCAACTGGCACTAGAGATTGGGTGCTCCTACTTCCCTTAGCTCTCTATCGAGCCCGAAATACCCCCGGCCCACACGGCCTAACCCCTTTTGAGATCATATATGGGGCCCCACCTCCTGTTGTAAACTTTCTCCATCCTGATATTTCCTCTCTTGCCACCACCCCTACTTTAGAAGCACATCTTCAAGCCCTCCAGTTGGTGCAGAGGGAGGTCTGGAAGCCCCTGGCCAAGGCTTATCAGGAGCAGCTAGACAAGCCGGTGGTGCCCCACCCCTTCCAGATCGGGGACTCCGTTTGGGTCCGACGACACCAGACCAAGAGCCTGGAATCACGGTGGAAGGGGCCCTATACTGTCTTGCTGACCACCCCCACTGCACTCAAGGTCGACGGGATTGCTGCATGGATCCACGCCTCTCGTGTGAAGGCTGCCAGGGAACCCGACCCAGCAGGATCCAGAAAGTCAACATGGACAGTGCGCCATACACGAAACCCCTTAAAAATAAGGTTGACCCGCGGCTCCTCTTCCTCCCCCTCCTCTTAATCTCTACCTACCCCCAGGGGACTAGGGCGGCAGAGAGCCCGCACCTAGCTAAGAGGCTCACTTGGCAGGTCATCTCACAAACTGGGGAGACGGTCTGGCAAACGACCGCCTTTCACACCCCCTTTACATGGTGGCCTAACTTACATCCAGATCTCTGCCAATTAGCAGCAGGGTCAGAGGACTGGGACATCCCTACCACTGACCCCATGAACCCCAGAGCACCAGACGTCTGTCAGGATGGTAAGGGAACTTGCAAATGTAGTGACGGGAGATACGGATGTGGCCACCCTGAAGCTAGGGCAGCCCTGTCACAACTATCCTTCTACGTCTGCCCCCGGGATGGTAGGGACAGAAAGCTGATTAGCCAATGTGGGGGTTATGAAAGTTACTTCTGTAAAGCATGGGGATGTGAAACAACTGGCAATACCTATTGGAAGCCTTCGTCCACTTGGGACCTCATTAGGGTAAAAAGGACTACCCAAGGGGAAAGCCGCACATGGCGCCCACTCACCCGAGCACATTGTTGGGGTTTCCCAGGCGAGCTTAGTACATACTGGGAGGGGGAGGGCCCCTGTATAAACTTCACCTGCAACCCCCTAAACATATCCTTTACTCAGAAAGGAAGGGGGACGGCACAAGATTGGATTAAAGGAAAAACATGGGGACTTAGATTTTTCATGACAGGACAGGACCAGGGATTTACCTTTATGATTAAACTTAAAATTGAGGAGCCCTCCGCCTCTATAGGCCCCAACCAGGTTCTCTCTGACCAAAGGCGCCCCTCTTTACCTGCTCCAGCACCCCCGAGGGCTACCACCCGACCCAATTCGGCCATTCGCCCAAGCACGGCTCCGAATGCCGCTGTAACCCCAGTCACCCTCCAACCACCCAGACCCGGTACGGGAGACAGGCTATTGAATCTTATAGAGGGCGCTTACTCAGCCCTCAATGTTACTAGCCCAAATCGGACTCAGGAGTGCTGGTTATGCCTAGTTTCCACACCTCCCTATTATGAGGGGGTGGCCGTAGTCGGAAGCTTCACCAATTCCTCTTCACCCCCATCAGGATGTGCCTCAACACCTCAGCATAAGCTCACAATCTCCGAGGTGTCAGGACAAGGACTATGTCTGGGGACAGTACCCTACACCTACCAACACCTGTGTAATCGCACCCAGGTACTTGTACCAGGACCCCATTATCTCGTGGCTCCCAACGGAACTTACTGGGCCTGTAGCACTGGACTTACACCATGCCTCTCCCCCTCAATACTAGCTAATACGGCCGATTATTGCATGCTCATAGAACTGTACCCCAGGATAGTCTATCATACACCTGAAGATATCTATGCCCGATATGAAACAGGGGTCCCCCGTATAAAAAGAGAGCCAGTCTCACTAACCCTGGCCCTGATACTAGGTGGATTAACAATGGGAGGGATCGCCACCGGAATAGGCACAGGTACCACTGCCCTCATGGAAACCAACCAGTTCCGACAACTCCAGGTTGCCATGCATACCGATATCCAGGCACTGGAGGAATCCGTGAGTGCCTTGGAAAAGTCACTCACCTCCCTGTCGGAGGTAGTTCTGCAGAACCGGAGGGGATTAGACCTCCTCTTCCTGCAGGAAGGGGGGTTATGTGCTGCCCTTAAAGAAGAATGTTGCTTCTATGCGGATCATACTGGGGTGGTGAGAGATAGCATGGCTAAGTTAAGAAAGAGACTAAAACAGAGACAACAACTCTTTAAAGAACAGCAGGGGTGGTTTAAAAAATGGTTCGGAAGGTCCCCCTGGCTCACCACCCTCATCTCCACCCTTATAGGGCCCCTTCTGATTTTATTCCTCCTTCTGACTCTCGGGCCCTGCATCCTAAACAGACTTGTCCAATTTATCAGGGAACGTGTTTCTATTGTTCAGACCTTGGTATTGACCCAACAATACCAACGACTCAACCAGGTGGAAATGGAGCCACATCCTTATTCTTCCCCATGAATGGAGGATTCCATTCCCTGAAATAAGAAAATGGGGGAATGAAAGACCCCAGCATACTAGCTTAGCCTAACACCATTTCAAGTAAGGTCTAAAAAGCGCAGGGTGTCTACAGCCGGCCTCCTGGCCCCAGAAAAGGGTACTATAGGTCAGAAAAACAGCTTGGAGCCAGACAGCAGGCGTGTCAAGCTCGGGGAAAAACCACGAGCTGCCCTGAGTTTGAACCCGGCCTCATTTGAATCGTCCAATCAGAACCCTGTAAACCATGGGCTGCCCTGAGTTTGAACCCACTCTCCTCGTGCTCCTGCTGCCCGACCCTATAAAAACCCTCCGCTCCAGCCCGGGGGCGCGCCAGTCTCTTGAGCTTCTTGAGGGACTGTGTTGCCCCGGGTACCCGTGTTCCTGAATAAAGCCTCTTGCTGTTTGCATCTGACTTGTGGTCTCGTGTGATCTCTGGGCGAGGGTCTCTCCAGAGGGAAGACTGCCTTCGGGGGTCTTTCAGTAAGGGAGTTTAGATGTTGTGAGAGTGTGGCCACATGATGGGATTAGCATCCTTACCACAAGGAAGAGAAGTTAGAACTCCTTTCATCTCCACCAAGTGAGTACACAGTTGAAGGTGGTCAACTGTGATCAAGGAAGTGGGCCCCTAAAAGGAACCTCATGCTCCAGCACCTTTTTCTTTGACTTCTCAGCTTTGAGAACAATGAGAAATGAAAATATATTGTTTAAATCACATAGACTATAGTGTTTTGTTATGAAAACACAAGCTGATCTCAGATACTTTATTTTGTTACTCAGAATTTCCGGCTTTCTCCATTAGAAGCTTGTTGAGGACTTTTAGACATAGCACAATGTGGGTTTCTATTGTAGTTGTTGATGAGAACATTTTCCCTTTAGTTCTATCTGATCTAGTTCTTTTACTGGTTTCAAGAATTCCTCCAAGGAGCTCCAATTCATTTTATTAGAGAATGGTATTAGAAGCCAATATCTTTGCCTTAGATGTTCTCATTGCTATTAGGACACTTTTATGACCATTGTTACTCAGAAGTCATTTATGTGTTCACCTGATGATGTATACACACACACACACACACACACACACACCCCAAAAACTTCTCTGCATAGCCACACATTTTGTGTTAACCTAAGCATAGTACCTATCTCTTGTGTGTTACAACCTATCCACTTCTATCCCATTACTCCATGGATTGCTGTACTCTCTTCCTCTTGTTTCTCTAAAACTATGTGTGTCAAAATGAGAGAACTGTTTTTCAAACTTTGCTATCCAGTGACTTTACTGTTTAATACCATATACATACATGATACATGTACAGAGTAATGTTAGAATTGCTAACTTGTACTCTTATGAGAAATTCTCCTACCAGCATTTATGCTTATATATTAATTTTTTGCCTTTAGTCTTACAAACTCCAACTCTAAAACTACCTATGTTCACGTCTTTACTTTCCCTGTTTCTCCCAGCATTGAATAGTATGGATGGAAGTTTATAGGTTTTATTGCTCTCAAAGAGCTAGTTTGGGGGATCATTGATTTTTTTTCCATTCCATTGCTTTTTTTCTCTAATTTTCACTTCTTTTATTCTGTTTGCTTTAGGCTTAAACTATTCTTTCTTCTCTAGTTTCGTAAGATGAATGCTTATCTTATATTATTTCATATGGATATTTGTATTTTAATATGTGCATTTAATTTTATAAAACAGCTTTAAGCCCTACTTTGTTGTATGCTACAAATTCTAATATATCATATTCTCATTACCATTGGTTAAAAATGCTTTTTAAATTTTCTGTTAAAATTTCTTAGAGCTATGCATTATTTAGAAGTATGTTATTGAATATGCAAATATCTAGGTTTTTGCCAGATATTATTGATTCATTGCATTAATGTCTAAGAATATTCTTTGTATAATTTACATCCACGTCATTTCTCTAGGTGCACCTTATGCCATAGAGTATGATTTATCCTAGTCTCTTTCTTATTTTGCTGTTGTTGGAGGTAGTCTATGATTGACAAATTGGCCAAATTAACAGTGTTGTTCAGGTCAAACATGTAGGTTAAGACATATTATCTATTTTTAATAGTTTATGACTTTATCATTAAGTAATGCTTCTCTCTGGCTGCTATAATGTCTCGAATTGTCAACTATACTTTGTAAGAAACTAAGATAGCTACCAACTTTCTTTGGCAATTAGGGTAGTATATCTTTCTGGGGATTCTTTTACTTTAAATATGTGTGACTACATGTCTTTTTTTTTTTTTTAGACATGATGTATCTTTGTAGTCATGACTGTCCTGGAACTCACTCTTTAGACCAGGCAGGCCTCAGACTCAGAGATCCATCTGCCTCTTCTTCCTGAGTGCTTGGATTAAAGGTGTGTGCCACCACTGCCCAGCTAAAAGTAGTAGCTTGTTGACACCAGGTAGTTAAAGTTTTGGTAGGGGCAAGAGGGTTGTTGTCCTTTTGTTGTTGTTTGTCTGTTTTGTTTTGTCTTGTCCTTTTTAGAGGGGAAATTCTGTTATTTAACTAACATAATTAGACCATTTACATTTGGAATTATTATTGATGTTATTGACATAGTTCTAATACCTACTCCAATTTTTCTTTACATTTCAGTTTGGGGGTTTTCTATTGGATGGACTTTTAAATTCACTAATTTTCTCTCTATCTCTGTCTATACTACTAATTTGTCTATCAAAAGTTTTGTGCTACTTTTTCTTGCATTTTCTTTTTATTTTTTCTTATTTAAAATTATTATATTTGCTTATTTATTTACTTATGGGGTACACACAATGGCAGGTATGTAGTAGTCAGAAAGCAACTTATAGGAAGTGGTTCTCTTCCTCGCCTTGTGGGTACCTGGGATCCAACTCAGATCCTTAGGTTTGGCAGCAATTCCTTATTTCTGCTGAGCCATCTTGCCAGGCTTTTCTTAGACTTTTCAATATTTTATTCATATATGTTGTCTATTGCTCCCATAACAATTATTTTTAGTTTCCTATGCAATTCTGTAAGCTAGAATCGTAGTTGATTCTGGTTGGACCATGGACAGATCTTTTCCTTATTTTTTTTTCTTGTTCTTTAGCAGGATTCATTTCTTTTTTTTCCTTTTGCACATTATTTTTAAATTAGATTTTTTGAGAATTTCATGCATAAGCACTGTATTTACATTATTTCCATTCGTCTTTTCTCTGCTCCAACTCCTCCCATGCCCCACCTCAGGTTTATGACCACTTCTTTAGTTATTATTGCACACACACATTTATATAAATGTAGCCTGCCTAGTTCGTTTAGTGTTGCTCACATATGTTTACTCATCTATGTGGGGTAAGGAACTAAAGAAAAAGCCTTTAGTGGCTCATGTTCATTTGGCCAGCAGCTGAGCTCTATGTACCTTGTGAAGATTTCAGAGGCTTCAGATGGTCCTAGGATGTTCCTTTAATGTCGCTTGTCTTTGAACTTCCCTAGGAATACCCTTTCAAATGGTGAGAGTGAGCTCTCAGGCTTTTGCTGCTGCTGTGATGTATGGACCCATCCTGCTGGAGCACTCTTGATTTGGTGATGGATTATAGAAGGGGGCATTCTCTATAAGCTTATGATCAAATCTGTCTTTCATTGAGCCTGTTTTCCTTGGCTGTAACCTCCTCAAGAGTTTCCTATCTCCCAGTGTGGGATAAATACACCTTTCTCTATGTGAGATAAGGCTTCAATGAATTGTTATTGCTAGAAAGTCATCTTTTGTAAAAGTCAAGAGAACAACCTGGTAAGTTTCCAAATGCTTGGCTTGCTTGCTGTTTTCACCCCTTACAGCCAAGAGAAGATTTTTTTTTTTGGCTCCTGGATATGAGAAACTGATGGAGACCATAGAGGTGAAATGATAAAATTTAAGAGTACTGCTAAGACTACAGCTCCTGAGACCATGCCCCCAAACCTATTTATACTAAACCATACAGTCTCTAGCAGTCTGTCTATGCTGCCATTTACTTGTTCCTACCAGCTACTAGTTTTAGTCACCCTACTCCAAGTGAGCTGATCTTGACTATGATTTTCCAGATTCATCTGTCTCTCCAAGGTTCAGGGTGGTGAGGTACCAGAGGCCTTATATATAAAAACCACTACTTACCTCTATTTCCTATGTTTTCTCTTCATTGAGAGGAAAGAGATGATGATGTCTAATTTCTTTAGATGTCAAACTGAAAAACCTCTGTATAGCTTTTAATCTTTCTATTGATTGCCATTATGCATTATCTGTCCAGTGACATCATGGGCCTTCAATTCATATTGATGAAATTGAGTCAGGGACCATGTATCAGTTACTGTAAAAGGCCAAGTGCAGACTGCATAGGCTCACCTTACCCTTCCTTCTCTTCTTCCACAAGTAGGATATGACAGGGTATTATTTTTGTAGTCAGGGGTCTTTGGTTGTGATAATGCTCACATATACTGTCATTTCATTATTGGATTATGATTGTGCATTGATTAAACCCTATATGTGAACAATAAAGGAGAAAAGTTTTTTTAAAAGAAAGCATCCATATGTTCATCTCTTTAAATTAAAGTATGAGCTTTCTTATAGTTCCTAGAAAATGCCTAAATCAAAACAGGGAAGATTTCTCTCCTTGTCTGAGAAAGCAAGTCTATTATGTTACCACAAATGCATGAGAGAAAACCTGTAAGTCAGTTCCTTTCTTAGAAGTTCTACCATACTGTTACTTGCTGAGTCCAGAAACATTACCCTAAAAATGATATTTGGGACTTTGTAGTCTGGGCATAAAGTTATTATGAAGATTTTCCTTTCATACAAGTAAATAGTCTACAAAATGTATTTTTATAATTTGCATATGACTCAGCTTAAAAGGCTATATTTATCTTAAAGTCTATCATGGGTAGATTAATATATCCCAGTAATTAAGCCATATCTCAAGAATTAATGGTGTTATGTTTAACTAAAGTTACTAATTAGAAAATCACTCCATTTTGAGATAGAAAAGGTCTGAAAACCAGAAAGAATGAAAGGAGAAAAAGAAGGCAACTAAGAGAGACAGACAGAAATAAAAGGAGCATGAAAAGTAAAAAGACAAATTCTCAGAGTTTGGGTTGAAGAACAGTGGATCATAGATGTAGACATTTTAAAATGGAAGCTTAGGATGGGAATATAGGAGTAGCCACCTAGGTGCACAGGCTCTTGAAGGAAGCTGGAGGCCCAGTATAAGTTTGTTGCCTATGATCCTGGAAAGTAGAACTCAAAGGCTTAGTAAGGACTGTAGCCTAAAGGAGGCAAATGAGACAAGGAAACAAACATGACCAGTTTATAAGCTCATGTGCAGTCAGCCCTCTGTATCAGTGGGGTCTGTGTCTACGAACCCAACTTACCACAGATCAAATGTATAGACATTTGTCTTCTTATCCTTTGAATGATAGAGTAGATCTGCTACTTACATAGTGTTCACACTGTGCTAGTCACTATTAAGTAATATAGAGATGATTCAAACTATTTGAGATTTACTCACATCCAATGTCATGCCTATTGTTATGAGAGCCTAGAATGCATTAATAATTCAGTATATCAGTTAAGTCCAGGTGCTAATTCCTCACAGAGAAATAATTTTATCTGATTCAGTGGCTTTTCCTGCTTAAATTGTTGGATAGTGATCCTTAGTAAATCTTTGTGCAATATAAGGCAACCATGTCACCACTGACTGACACTTTCTGTGACTGCCCCTCCACTTATAATAAAAAACAATACTTCTTCATGTTATCTACAGACCTGTTCTCTGTAGCACTAACTACTCCTCTAGTCTCGTCATACTCACCATTTTCTACAGAACAGTCTAGTAGAACACCATTGCAATTATGGTGATATTCCATTTCTTTGGTGCACAATATGGCACCCAATTGTCACCTGCAAATAAATTTGATGAAAAAACTAATTACAATGAAACAAAATTTAAAATTTAGATTCTGAGTTTTGCTAGCCACATATCAACTAACCAACCATACACATTCAATGTCCCATCAAGAATGAAGTTCTACTGGGCTGACTAAAATAAACTACCATTATTTCAGTTCTTTGTAGATCCTAAGCTCTCAAACAGAAAGTTTTCCAGGTGTCGTCTCTGCTTCCCACTATTTGGTCTAGCTATCTCCTACTCATTTGCAGGGAAGCTTTTCAGTACAAATTAGGTATTATATTACTATACACTGCCTCTCACTCATAATACTTTTTTTGTTTTTTTGAGACAGGGTTTCTCTGTGTAATTTTGGTGCCTATCCTGGATCTCGCTCTGTAGACCAGGCTGTCCTCAAACACACAGAGATCTGCCTGACTCTGAGTGCTGGGATTAAAGGTATGAACCACCGACACCCGGTTCATAATACTTTTAATAATTATAATTGCTAATTTACTGATATTCTTAACTAAATTATAAGCTTTATTTGACAGAGACTATGCCCATGTTCCCAGTTCTTACACAAAATATGACAATGGATAGCCATTAAAATTTAAGTTAAGGAAATACATAAATGAAAAATGAGTAAAAGGAAGATAACTTCATGGAGCTGAGGATATTTTCACTATAATTGTTAATCACCACTGTCAATATGACAGGATTCAGGGCCACTTAGGAAACACATCTCTGGGTGTATCTGTGAGGGTTTCTCTAGAGCAACTTAACTGAAGACGGAAGACGCACTCTGAATGTGAGCCATTGCCATGTCAAGGGCTAGACACTGCACTGAAAAGAAAGGAAAAAAGGAGAAACTGAGTTGAGCGCCACCATCTAGTGTATTACATAATAATGGTAGTCTCTCTGGGCCAGCCCAGTAAAACTCTATGCCTTGACGGGACACTGAGTGTATACATTGTTCAATATAGCAGGCAATAGCCCTGTAGTTGGGCGATTGACACGTGGTTAATGAAATGAAAGATCTAATTTTTGTATTTGTTTTAATTTTTGTTTCATTTTAATTAGTTTTAATGCTTGTGACAATTGGATGCTATATCATGACTGTCCAGGCAATGAGGTTTGCTGTCTCTCATTCCTACAACACTACCTAAAGCTGTTCTCACCACCACCGTCACCATCAGGAAAGACTATACATGAAAACTATGAGCCAAAATAAGCTTCCCTTTGCCGAAGTTGCTATTGCCCTGTATTTTATCACAGAAAAGCAAACTAACTTCACACACATCAAGAAATTTTTTTTAATCTTTTTTAACTTCTGTCTTCCTCTACTACCCCCTTTCTTTTTGAATAAGCAAGTATTTAGTGGCTACCATGATAAGTCTTATAGAGTACAGAGAGGACTCTAAGAGAAAACATGTTTTGATAAACAATTCAGTACTTGTGTGATATTTGACATTTCCTCTTTGATGCTCTGCCTTGCTCAATGGACATAGGAACAAATTGCTGGGAAAAGAACTGGGTCAGGAAATGTCAGTGTCTTTTCCTTGAACGCAACAGCTAAAGGCCTATAATTTCATCTTGGACTTCTTAACATTTAGAACTGTGATAAATTGATTTCTCTTGTTTATAATTTATCTAGTATATTACATTTTGTTATAGCACTGTTAGTAAACTAATAAAACAAATAAATAGGTGATGGACATATTTATATCTCTGTATATATGTAAGAGAGGTTCTAAAACTTGGCCTCAACACTCCCTGGATTCTGTTCTGTAACTTCATCCTGATTCATCACCATTCACTTAGGATTCATATTGCATTCTGGAAAGTGATATCCCATCTTTTATGATGTGGCCCCTCTAAGTTGGAAACATATTAAAAAAAATCTCTCCTGTTTTTTTGTCGGTGTCATAGTTTTGGATAATAGGAACACATTGCAAGATTACATGCTTACTGGTTCTATAGCTGTGAAGAGGCACCATGGCCAAGGCAACCTATAAAAGAAAGCATTTAATTAGGGGCTTGCTTACAATTTCAGAGTGTGAGTGCATGAGCATCATGAAAGGGAGCGTGGCTGCAAACAGGCAGGTAGGGTGCTGTAGGAATAGTTGAGAGCTTACATATGAATCATAAACAGGAGGCAACGAGGGAGACACTGGGTCTTGCTTGGGTTTTTGAAGTCTCAAAGCCCTTCCCCAGTGACATGCCTTCTCCAACAAGGCCACACCTACTTCAACAAGAGCATACCTCCTAAATCCTCCCTAAACCACTTCACCAACTAGGAACCAAGCATTCATATATATGAACTTCTGGGAGCCATTCTCATTTAAACCACCACACTGATTTTAAAGTATTTTGGCCACACCTTAAGTTCAAAAGCCCTGTATTCTCTTGAGCAATATATTTGCTGGTCAATGGTATGTGGTTTTCATCCCGTGACTCAGTTTTCTAGTCCTTTTCAGTTCAAAATCTGATCTTGGTATAGCAGATATGCTGAGATTGAGAATTCAACCACTTACATAGTTTTTTTTTTTTCTGGGTCCAAATCATGTCACATCTTTTTTCTTCTTCTCTAGTTTTCCTATATTCTGCTCTGCTGCCTTAGTCTATTTTGTGCTGCTATAGCAAAATACCTGAGACAGGGTAATTTATACAGATCAGAAATGTATTTACTCACAGTTGTGAAGGATGAGAAATTCAAAACCATGATATCAGCAAGTTTCATTATCTGGTGAAGGCTGCTCCTTGCTTCTTTACAGAAAAGGAACCTTGTAACCTTCCACGACAGAAGGTGCAAGGTCAAATTAATCAAATGCCATATGAAGCTTCTTTTATATGAGGTCTTTAACCTCATGTTCCAATTATATCTTAAAGTTTCCACTTAATACCATCACTTTGGTAAAAAGGTACTTTGAGGATGGAGACTTTTCAGCCATGGTATCCATAGTATCTGGCAGTGATGCTTGCTGTTCAACACCTACACCTGAATTTTATTTTTTATTTTTTTTTTATTTTTTTTTTTTTGGTTTTTCGAGACAGGGTTTCTCTGTGTAGCTTTGCGCCTTTCCTGGAACTCACTTGGTAGCCCAGGCTGGCCTCGAACTCACAAAGATCCGCCTGCCTCTGCCTCCCGAGTGCTGGGATTAAAGGCGTGCGCCACCACCGCCCGGCCTACACCTGGATTTTAATTAGTGACTAGTCGTCCTAAGCCAGTCAATGTTTCTTGTTTGTCTGTTTCCAATGCAAATCAACACTAGCAGCAACCACCAAACTCCACAGTTTATAGTTAGACTTCTTCCTTGCCTCACAATACCTGGGATACTGTAATTTCAACTTGGTTTTCCATCCCAGTGCACTATAAGGAAAAATATTATTACTTGGATTGCTGCCAAGCAACAAGGGTTATACATTCTCAGCCTTACAGTAGTGGTGGTCTCTATATTGTTAGCTGTACAGCAGATAGGTCAGCTCCAGTATCTCATTCTTGAGTGCACATTCTTGGTTCACTCTGGGAACAACAGATGCAGTTCAGGTTCCCAGGAAAACAGAGTCTAATACTTTATGATTAGCATGCAAGACGTATTGTGATGTACTTCTGAGAATAACCCTGAGGGATCAAGGATCAAGGTAGGAAGGATTGGAGTAGTGAGAAAGTTTAAGTTCTCTATAGTTAAATTAAATAAAATTAGTCAAGTTAATTCCATCAATTGCATAAATGTCTCTAAAGTTATAATATCCATTCTTTAAACAAAGTAAAAAGGCTCATTTTTATTTCTCTCCCACAGCACTGAATAGTCATTGAACACAGTTTTTGCTTAGGAAAGAGTATGAGGTGAGTTAGTTTCTTAGTCTCAGGACACAGATTATCTGTGATCAGCTAGACACTTGATGTCAGAGGTAGTTAAGTATCTCAGTTGGTGCAACTTGAAAACACTCACCACAATATAAATTCCACTGAAAATCACAGAAAGCATTGTATCCCATACTTCTGATACTTACTGAAAATACAGTGTTGGGTTTATGGAGTGGTAAGATACAAAGGAACTTAAAACTCAAAGAAAATGGGGGCGAGGTTCCACCATGTGAATTACAACTTCTTTGGACTAAATAAAAATAGTGATTTTGTGACTTCTTGATTCGTTTATGCTTGCCTTTATCTTCAATAAGGTTCAAGAATGTTTAGACTATACTCACTGCATATGTTGCAACAATGTCGCAGAGAAGATGTAATATACACAACTATTATAAATGCTCCTGGTTATCCTCCAGAACTTGAGAGTAAGACCCTATTGCTGAAGACATCACACAGCTGAATCATAGAACATGGAGAAATCGAGCTGGTATTTACCTAAAAATTTCACCCTTTCGGCTGAAAGGTGCAATGTACATTACTGGAGGAGAAAAGTAGTCATCAGTTTTACTACGATTTGAGCCTGGTGAGCTACTATAATAATTGGCCTAGCAAGATACATCCACTGCTGCAATAGGGCATGAACGCCATTGAAGTATCCAGGTACTTTCTGATTTAAGTCCTGCTCCACAAGGTAAAACCCATACTTGGAGCCATTATAAAGCCATAAACCTATGACTAGACAGGTCATTGGCCTCAGAGGTGTCTGAGGAAGGGGAGTGAATAGGATCAAACACATTGTATAAGAATTCTCAAAGAACTAATAAATGTATATTTAAAATATAAAATACACAGCTCAAATATTATAAAGACAAATGTTTTCTAATACAGAAGACAAGGTACTATTTTCCATACTATCTCTATGAAATTAATGGCCTTGTCAAGGACTATGCATCAACACTTGAACCAGTCCTTATGGGCAAGGCAGTGCCATATTATATACCATGATGAGAAGGGATTTACAGCTTTTCTAAGGCAACCAAGTCCCAAAACAAGTTGAGGCAATCCTCAGGCCATATGTCTCCAAAGATCAAATAAATATAGGTGAAACAGCATTCAGAGTAAGAAATAAGCTTTATCAACATTAAAAAACTTGTTAACTTTTTGGTCATTTGCATATTTTATTTTAAAACCATTCTTTATTTTAGGTGCAACAACAAAATTTAAAACTTTAAATAATGCTATGATGAAATGATGTATTACAATTTTAAACAGAATAAAATTTCATCTTCCAAAACCTTTCCCTTACAACATTTTTTAAATTACTGTTTTCCCTAAGTGGGTCAATATCTTAGTAACTTTTCTATTGCTGTGATAAAACACCATAACCTTGGTAACCTATAAAAGAAGTTATTTAATTTGGGTTTGTGGTTTCAGAAGGTTAGAGTCCATGAAACAGCTGAGAGTTTACATCTAAATTGGCAAATAAGGGATATATATATATATATATATATATATATATATATATATATATATGAGAGAGAGAGAGAGAGAGAGAGAGAGAGAGAGAGAGAGAGAGAGAGAGAGAGAACTCTGGGAATGGTGTGAGTGTCCTGAAACTTCAAAGCCTTCCCCAATAATAATGATAAACCTTTCTCCAGCAAGGCCACCCTTTCTAATTCTTCCCAAACAGTTCCACCAACTGGGACCTAGCGTCCAAATATATGAGACTATGGGAGCCATCAAACCACCACAGTCAGTGTGTCAAATATATTCACTGACTAGTCATAGCCATTGGCCATTAACTAGTCATAGCCATTGGCCATTAACTAGTATGATAGGAATTAAAAAGAATATTGACTTTCCCAATCACTGCCTCAAAGGAATAACCCATGCGGAATCATTTCTGAATATTTATAGACTGAAAATTGTGAAAATAATAGAATTCCTTTTAGCAAACACTCGGTTTCATTAAACGATGACATGTTATACAACTAGTAAAATATCAAAACCAAGAGACTGACATTTAGCAATATCTATGAACCTATTCCACTTTCACCATTCTTAAAGGTTCATGTAGGAGGTGGAGTTTTTTTAAAAAGTTATAACTTATACATAGATTCAAGAAATCACTGCCAAAGCCAAATGTAGAACTCACATTGCCACAAAGAAGATAACTCATGATCCCCTGAATATTCTCGTCTGTCCTATCACTTCATCCCAAGCCCCTGGCAATCAAGAGTCTTTTACTTACCGGTGTAATTCTGTCATTTTAAGAATATTATATCCATGGAAACATGTGGCATATGATTCTTTGAGCTGATCTTTTTTCACTTAGTATCATTCCTTTAGATCCATTCAAGTTATATTTATAGTTAACAATATCCATAGGTAATACAGATATGAGTACTTCTCTAGCCATCCACTTACAGCGGGACATGTGATTCTTTTTCTTTTTTTTAATAACATATTAAATCTTCTGTAAATATTTGTGCATACATTTTATAAAAACATTTAACTTCACTCTTCTGAAAATAATATGCAAGAATGTAACTGTATGATAATGTAAGTAACATGTTTAATTTCATAGGAAACTTCTAAACAGTATTCCAAAATGGCTCTCAAATTTTACATTCTCTTGTGGTTTGAATGAGAAATGTCCCCCATAGACTTGGGTATTTGGAGACCTGGTTCCCATTTGGTGATACTGTTTGGGGAGTTAACCTTGCTGGAGAAGATGTCATTGGAAGTGGACGTTGGGATAGAGAGCTTCACTCTCCTTCCAGTTGACTCTCTCTGCTTGGTGCTTGTGGCTGAGAGGTGATCTGTCACAACTTTCCACTCCTGTCGATATTCCTGCTGTGTGCTGTCATGTAGCCCCACCGTGATGGACTCCTAACTTTCTGGCGTCACAAACCAGAACAAATACTCTCTTCCTTAAGTTGCCTTGGTCATGGCACCTTATGACAAAAAAAGTATCTAATATGCATATTTTACCAGAAAAAAATGAGGCTCAATTTGTCTGCATCTTGCTAGCACTTGGTGTTACCACTATTTAATTTTGACTGTTCTACTGGCTGGGTAGTGGCACGGCACTGTGGCTCTAATTTGCCTTCCCCTAACATCTAGTGGTTTTGATCAATTCAAATAAACTGGCTGCATTACTTTTTCTAAATTTTCAGCATTTAGCTCTTCATTATATTATATTCTCCCTTCATGTGTAGAAAGTTTAAAAAAGCTACCTGTTAAATACTGACTGCCATTTGTTGCTTACTACCTATACATACTTGATAATATTAGAGATATATAGACCACTAAAGAATACAGGTAGAATGCTTAATTTTACTTAGTAGGAGCTGGTGGCCCAGGAATATCAATAATTTGCTCAGAACCATTTTTGCTGGAACCAGAATCTAGTCAGCTAGGCTCTTTATCAGCATCACGTTGTTACCATTGCTTTGCTAAAATGAGCCACCAACCCTCCTCTCTCTCTCTCTCTCTCTCTCTCTCTCTCTCTCTCTCTCTCTCTCTCTCTCTCTCTCGTGTGTGTGGCTGGCTGGCTGGCTCTGTGTAGATGTGCACATGTGTGTACTTGATTAATGGTTTCATGTTTACTACTTTCTCAAGCACGTTGCCATTCTGTGACTTTAAAAAGGGGTAATAATATATTATACATGTTTACTTAAATTTATAAAACACTGCAAAGCCTACAGAGCTGGGTTGCTGGGAGCATCCTGGTGGCAGGTAGTAGGATGGCCAGGGATGAATAAAGGTAGAAAAAGAACAGTAAATAAGTAAGTTGCTAGAGCAATGAGTGACTCTGTGAACTGCCATATTTTAGCAAAGGAGAAAAGTTGGAGGTGGATTTGAGGACAAAGGAAATATATAGTCCCATAGGGTTTAACTTCTTCGTGGCAATTTAAAAAGTAAAATTAAACCATATATATATATATATTATATATATATTATATAATGTATAATATATATGTATGTAATTACTTAAAATTTCTTCCCTTATGTTTTCCTCTTTTTCTATGGCTGAAGATCACTCAGAGTCTTCCACATGCTTCAGGTAAGCACTGGACCATTGAGTTACTTCCTTAGATTATCTAATACTTCTAATAAAATCCAGTCAATCTAATGCTGTCTCTGAATCTTTGTGTTCTATGTTGTAGCAAATAGTTCTTTCCAGATTCCAAATCTACCATCTCCATATATCAGAATTCCCAGCCCATGGAACTGTGAACAATAACTTCTTGTGTTTTATAAACTACCTCATCTACATAATTATAGTAAAGCAACTCAAACAGACAAAGACATCAATCTTGATAAAGCCCAAGAAATTTACCTATCTGTGGAGGTAAAAGAGAGAAGTAAGGGTCATGGACAAGTATAAACCTTCCCAGTTGTCTAACTGTTCCATTCCAATGGTTCTGAAACATTGTAAGCATGGTGCTAGAAGCTTGAAATCTGTTACTTCCATCTGACCTTTAGGACAGTGGGCAGTTGGTCTTGGAAAATAGAAGAAAAAGAGGCCAAATGAATAGCAGGGAGTAGGTAATAAACTTTAGAAAATGAATATGAGACAGCACATTATACTCATTTCATTTCTCAAACATACTAGAGGGACATAACCACATGAATGGGGAGACACCTGATCCTTATATTACTTAATAAGTAATTATTCAGAGATGATTGGAGAAATGGGGTGTGTGTGTGTGTGAAAACATTATAAGAGTCAGAAGATCATGGAGTTTGCTATGAGATTATATCTCCTAGGAATGTCAGATGCTACATCATTAAATCATCTAAACATGAACTGAACAAGGAAGATCAGGGAGTTTGCTATGAGATTGTATCTCCTAGGAATGTTAGATGCTACATCATTAAATTCATCTAAACATGAACTGAACAAGGACAACAACAATAGGCATGCTAAAGTGGATGGGGGGGACAGACACAAGGCTTTACCCCTACATAAAGAACTACAGGCAAGTAAGAAATGCCGAGAACAAGAGAATTAGTCTTCCCAGGGAAGAGCACACCAATTGGCTATCAAATACCAAATGATCAGTCCTGAACACACACATTCAAGTACCATAATACAGACTGAGCAGATTGAATTAATGTATTTAAGAATATATATATGTAGCATCTATGAGGGTGTTGAGACTGCTGTCCTTGAGTGCACATAGATATTAGGGTACAAAAGAAGACTGAGATATATCTTTTGATAACTGAGAGTAACACTCAGGACTGAGTTAGAACAATCAAAAAGGAGGAAGTAAATAGCAGAGTAGGAGGAACTTAACAAATTGGCGGGAAAATAATTATCTGAGAGCTGTTCTTGAGGGATCAAGGAAAATATTGTCTATATCTCAAGACTGTGTGGAAGACAATGCTCTCCACTTGTTAGACTTAATATTGACCCCAAAGATACCACTACTGCATGACCATTGTTTAAAGAGAAAAACATGATAACTCATGTAGAACAATTAAAACAGGATTGGAACATGCCAGAGGCTCAAGAAATGTTTCCATCATGCAAATGTTGAGAAAATTTATAGGAGATAATTTGCCTTTCCATTATAGAGATAAAGAAATTCAAGTTTGTGAACATTCGAAGTCTCACATAAACTGTGGGACTCAGGTCTGTGGGGCCAACACAGGGAGCCTAGGCTGTATTTTAGTCAGTTTTTCCACTTCTTTAAAGAACTCAAGCCAACATTAGTAAAAGTGATTGTCTACTACATGACAGGACCCTGGAGCATTTGGGGCCCAAATCACATCCTAAAGAAGGAGTATTTGCTTCAATCTTATTTTGAAGTGTTTCAGTTAAAATAAAATATTATTTTAATACAAATGTAATCAAATACCAAGTCTAGCAAAACTATTTTTAATTTGTTATAATTTAGTTGCTTACATAGCAATCTGTTTGTAGGAATTATTATCTAAATCGTTTCCATTTATGGTGCTTTTAGATTTATAGGTAGGTGAAATGTAACAATTTGTTTTAAGGTCAATTAATTTGCAACACTCTTTAAAAGAGAGAGATCAACGCCGGGCGGTGGTGGCGCACGCCTTTAATCCCAGCACTCGGGAGGCAGAGCCAGGTGGATCTCTGTGAGTTCGAGGCCAGCCTGGACTACCAAGTGAGTCCCAGGAAAGGCGCAAAGCTACACAGAGAAACCCTGTCTCGAAAAACCAAAAAAAAAAAAAAAAAAAAAAAAAAAGAGAGAGAGATCAGTCAGAAGTGAGAAAGGCAACACACAGCTTGACTAGATTGAATGACATTAATACTTTGTCACTTCCGTCCACTTAATAGAAAATCAGAAGGCATTCTCCAAAGAATAATGCCAGGAAATTGTTACGGCATCTACTATGAGACTATTCATATCACACAATATCAAAACTAAAATTATTCAATGCAAAAACAGAGATTGGAAAAGAATATAATCTGAGAAAATTATTCTAAAACATTGCCATTTAAGCATTCTAAGTTCGACTAATACAGGTGATCAGCCTCGGAAGAGGGCAACAGAGGCTATGAACTGTGGTGGAGGGTCAGAGGACACATACTGAAAGGAAATAAGTGAAAGAGAGCAGAATATTAATTGTGGTATGCACTCCCCCAGAAGAAAAGTGGATAATAGTCCTTTTTTGTACCTAGGAAACTCATCCCTACACATGAAATTCCTAATAAAATAAATGACAATAGTGGAGTCTTACTGAATTTAATATTAAAATAGGTATTTGGCTGACTTTGAGCCCAAATCTGCTATTCAGTCTCAGCCAAATACTTTCAGCAACATCTCTAGAGAGCCAAATATTCTTTGAAGCCAGAAAGTCTACTTTTTTTGCAAATTATTATAACCGTATAAAAATAAAGTGACCATTTAATTTATCACTCAAACCAGGGCATGTTGAGGTAAATGGCATGCATACAAAGGACACCAGCATGGGCACGAATTCCAATGTCCTCTGAGAAGCTAGAGCACATTATCATTTTCTATAAAAGCCATTCCTGTGGAGTAGGTTGTGTTGGCATTCATGGGAATGGTGTAAGAGTGTACAGGGACAGAAGTGAAAAATCTGACCTCTAGGAAGAAATCCACCTGCTAGCCAAGGTACATGTCAGCATATGTTGTTGATGTTTGAAAAATATTTTTTTCACTTGAAAAATATTTAGAAATTAAAGCCAAAATAGTTCCAATGTACATGCAGAACTTGAATCACAAATGTACTACTTATTTGTCCCTTGGAGAAGATGTTAACTAGTACATGGTCCATAGACCCTCTATGAGTAGGCATGTGTATGCTAACTTCTGTTGATTTACATTAATGGGATCTTGACTTTCCTCATTGTCATAAGAACAACAAAGTCCCTTTGGCTCTCTTAGGCCAACCTTGATATAAAAATCATTGGGGACTCGAGAGATGGCTCTGCAGTTACTGCTCTTCCAGAGATGAGTTCAGTTCTCAGCACTTGCACTGGAAGGCTTATACCCAACTGTAACTCCAGCTCCAGGGGATCCAATACCCTTCTAAACACACACACACACACACACACACACACACACACACACACACACTTAATAAGTTTTTAAAAACAAAAGCAAAACATAACATGTTTTAGAAATAAAGTTTAGAAAATGTTTAGAAGGCCAGGTGGTGGTGGCTCACACCTTTAATCCCAGCACTCTGGTGGCAGAGCCAGGCAGATCTCTGTTTTTTCAAGGCCAGCCTGCACTATAGAGCGAGATCCAGGACAGGCACCAAAACTTCACAGAGAAACGCTGTCTTTAAGAAAGGAAGAAAGAAAGAAAGAAAGAAAGAAAGAAAGAAAGAAAGAAAGAAAGAAAGAAAGAAAGAAAGGGAAAGGAAAGAAAAAGAAAGAGAAGAAAAGAAAAGAAAAAAGAAGAAAATGTTTAGAAAAACATTTTGGATAGAATGATCAATTGACGACTTAAATTGAAATACATTTCTTGTTTTGAGATTTTTAGATGATAATAAGATTTTGGTACCCTTAAATCACATGTACCTCCAGGACATACACAGATTTTTCCATATCAGTTATAGATCCATGTAGCTGGAGGATTTCTTGGGTCCTGCCTGGCCCCTGTGGACCTGCAGCCGCTTATAAAATAATCATTCAGAGGCTTAATATTATTTGTAACTGCTTGGCCATTAGCTCAGGCTTATTACTGACGAGCTCTTACACTTAAATTAACCCATAATTCTTACCTATATTTAGCCACGGGGTTTGGTGCCTTTTCTCAGTGAGGCATTTTCATCTTGCTTCCTCTGCATCTGGCTGGTGACTCCTGCCTGACTCTGCTCTTCCTCTTCCCAATATTCTCCTCTTCTGCTCACCCTGCCTATACTTCCTGCCTGGCTACTGGCTACTTCAGATTCAGGACAGAAGGCGCACCTTGAATATGTTCAGTTTCCCCACTCATACTATTGCTTCACACTACTTGGGGACATTTTCATTTCCTCCAGCCAGACTTCCTGTGCCCACTCTCCCTTGTTGTCACCCATTTTGCTTCCACCCACAGGTAATCTTTTAAAAATGCAAATGTAACTCCTTGCTAAGTTCTTCGGTGGCTTCTTGGTGCACAAGGATAAAGCAGCCCTCTGTCCTACTTGATGATGTCCTATAAGAGATCATCTTGTTCTCCTCACAATGGCCCTGCCTTCTGTTCCTCCAAGATGGGTCTTTTCTGACTCAAGACGTCATCTCTACCACATCTGTGATTATATTCTGTGCTTAGTTCTCCTTGTGTTGGTTTTTCATCCTTCAAGAATATGCTCACAGGACCCCTGCTTTAGGAGTAGCAATTCCTACTGCATATGGCAAGTTACTGTCTAGATTAATTATCATGTACTGTTCTCCTGTACTCTTGCGTTTGTTGCTCTCAACAGCGTTGCAAGCGTCTAGAGTAAGAGTCAATAATCTCTTTTCATAAAGAGGCAGAAAGCTTGGTGCGTGTGGTCTGGGTTGCATCTACTCAATTCCACCACTGCAACAGGAAGACAGGCATAGATAACGCATGAGACAAAGCATGTGTCTGCGTTCCAGTAAAACTTTATTCACAAAATTGGACATTCGTGGCCTGTTTTCATGGCCTCCAGTTGTTAACTCACTATGATTCTCTATTACGCATATACTCTTAGCACTGTTCATAAAACAACTTCTCAGTCAATGCATGGTAAAAGAATAAGTGAATTAAGTTCTTTTTATGTTCTAGGTACTATGTGCATGTCTACCGTATTTTTTCCTCACTGAAACTCTTGAAGGCAGATGTTATATTGCTTAATAGCTAAGCAAACTAGGACTCAGTGCTATCTACTGATTCATCTAAATACACATAGCCACTACATTATGTACTTGAGGTACTTAATAACAAATACTACAAACTATGGCTTGAAAGAATGGAAGTTTATTCTTTCACAATTGTGAAGGCTAAGAATATAAAGCCAAGGGCAATATTCTTTCTGAGATCTCTAGGACAGACTCTGCGGTGGCTGCTTCTAGATTCTGATGGCTCCTGGCATTTCTTGTTTTGTGCAGTGTGACTCTACTCTCTGCCTCGGTTTTCTCATGGCCTTCTTTCCCATGTGTGTCTCTGTGACTTTTTACACAGCTTCCTTTTTTCCTGGGTGTCTGTGTTCTCATCTTTTATAAGGACACCTAATCAAAAATGGCTTCATTTCAGCTAATTCTGTGACGAACCTTTCCTAAATAAGGTCACCATCTGAATTTTGGATGATTTGATTTTGGAGGCAATAATACTGACCACAGCTCTCAAATGGTAATAAGGGGCTAAAACTGACTTGTGTCAGTGATTTTTCTACTCGAGAGTTAAAACCTCAGCTAATTGAATTAAATTAATAATGAACTCCAGTGTCCAATTTTAGAGTGTTTTTGAGAAGTGATGATTTTTTAGAGTGTCAATGGAAAAATAGCTCTGGATAGTTTCAGACTATTGCCCCAAACAGGGTTCTTGTTGCCCTCAAGGACATTTGATACCTATCTTATAAGCAGATAATTGAGATTTTAATTTCTTTTTACTAATACTGGTCAAACAAGGAGAAGTATATTAGACATTCCATGTCCTTCTATTTAAGGTCTTTAGGTATCAGGTGGCAAGCCAAGTTTTCCTCCAAAGCTTGACTGAAGCATGTTTTCCCATCAGGAAACAACATAGCTCTATGGCCCGATGCATTTGGGAAATGGCAACCAACCACATAAAGCAGATTTTGTTACTGCACCAAATGATTGTACCTCAGCACTTTTGTGTTTGTTAACGCACCTTGTGGATTCCTGGGAGAGAACTAGTGTGCACATTTCCCCAAGTCCTTCGAACAGGTTTTAGTAGAGTGCCTCTAGGAACCAACTAACCTCATTGTTCACTTTGGGGGCACATACCTTAATGTTTGCTTGCTTACCTAAGTACAGAGAAATTCTGCTTTTCTTCACGTAAATTTCAAAAAAAACTATCCTTTTGTGCTTTCAAACTTCATTTTAATCCTCACCATAATGGATAAAGAAGAATGTGCTGGCATGTACACATACACAGTCTTTCATCACTTACTAATGTCACACTCATGTATGTGGCCTGGTAAGATAGCTATGAACAGAAATATATTTGAGAGGCAGATTTCTTTTCACTAATATTCAGATAATATAGGTCATCAGTCAATTAATTCCCCAAGTAATTCTGACAAATTGCTATGTAAAGAATTATATTCCCTCCAAAATTTGTTATGAAATCCTAACCTCCAGTTCTATTGAATACAACTGTGTTTGGAGACAAGAGTTGTCTAGTTTCTGCATTTATCTATTTGTTTGTATGTTTGTCCACGCTGGTTCTCTCTTTGACCATGTTGGCCCTGGTTATCAAACTCAGGTTGTCGGGCCTAGTGATGAATGCCTTTACCTGCTGAGCCAACTCACCAGCTCCCAGAAGGTCTAAATTAAACAGATAAATAGGTTAAATGAGTTTATAAACATCAGGTGTTTATCTAGTAGGAGAGGTGTTCTTGCCTGTGGAGGGAGAGATATCATCGATTCACACATACAGAAGCCATCTTTAGGCCAAGGAGAGAGGGCTCTGGAGCAATGAAGTCCGCTGACATCTTGATCTTGAATTTTCAGCTTTTAGAACCTTCCAAATACAAATTCCTGCTGCATAAGCTACTCCATCAATGTTATTTTATTATAGCAACCAAGATAAATTAAAGCACCATTATTAATTGTTTGTTAAATACTTGCTGTCAAGAGTTTTACCCAGGCAGCTCTCATCTCTACTGAGGCTTTATAATTATTTGATTTATATTTTTAGAAGAATTTCAGGAGAACCAACTTGGTTGTGAACCTCCTGAGGATGTGGCCTTTGTCCCTGGCCTATTTGCATTTCTACATTGACTCCACAGAGATAGACATTTGGCAGGCTGACTGAGCTGTCTCTACTGCAGGTCCTTCTGGTGCCTGAATAACTTAGAGATAAACATATTTCTTGGAGAGGGGAATAAAACAGAAACATACGAAGTAGTTTTCACACAGATAAAAATTTTACACGTACCTTATTCAATACTTATCATCCATTCTGAGCTAAGTACTTCTAATACCATTTTACACAGACACAGAGATGGTTACCCAGCCAGGGTCAGACTTTCTTGGGTAGAGCCAAAATTCCAACTCACATTAGTGTTAGTTTCTTTTTTGTTTTGTAAAATCTTCTTAAATATATGATGGATGAAGAGAAGCAAGTTATTATTATTATTATTATTATTATTATTATTATTGGTTTTCGAGACAGGGTTTCTCTGTGTAGTTGTGGTGCCTGTCCTGGATCTCACTCTGTAGACCAGGCTGGCCTTGAACTCACAGAGATCCACCTGGCTCTGCCTCCTGAGTGCTGGGATTAAAGGCATGTGCCACTGCCACCTGGCAATTTTTTTTTTTTTTTTTTTTTTTAAGAAAAGATGCTGCTCAGAGTGTTCCATTAGTTGCTTAATTAGAGAAAAGTGGAAATCTGGTTAGGCATCAGTCCTTATGAAAAATCAATGGAAAACTTAGTGGACTACACACTTATTTCAGTGACAGCCTCTTAAGTGACACAGCTATTTTTTTAAAAAAAAGCCCAATATTGTGTGGTGTAGATAAACATGATGATTATAAAGCATTAATAAATACTGAAGAACCAAAGATTGCTCTTGGTTATAATACTCTTAATATGTATTTTATAAGGAGAGAGGGAGAGAGTGAGGGAATGTGTGGTGGGACTAAATACGTCCAAAGTCAGACAGCAAGAATGGCCAGACACAGAAACCACACTGCTGTGCATCACTAGCTGGGTAAGCTGACTCCATTCACCCTGGAGAAGACCAACGCTGACGTGGTCACTGTTTCAAATGATTCCAAGAACTCTGGCTAGAGGGAAGAGTACGTCTTAATAACCAAGTTAATACAGCAGGCAGTGGGCATTTAATTACGGAGACAATTCAAAAACACGTGTCCACATGAAAACAACCGCACTTAACAGGCAAAAATCGAGTCAATTCTAAGATCTTTAAATTGGAAGATAAGATTTTAGCATCATACACTCCCCCCACTGCCACCCATCTCCTCCTCCTCATGTTGACAAAGTTGGGCTTGGAGGAGGAACAGGAGCACTGTCTTGATTGTGGCACTACAGAGAGAATTCCCCGGGAGAGCAGCCCACCAGCTCTTTGATCTCATCATTGCTAGGAGATCCTTACTGGGAACTGGCTCAACTTGAGCCCTTCTCTCTATTGATTCTTTTATAATTGCATTAACAAAATTCAGTCTCCCAAGCCTGATAGCATTACCTATTTTGAAAGAATTGTCTATTAATTTTTTTTGCCTTTATCAGCAAGAGACGCTCCTCCTTAATGCCTACCATTGCACCAGGCAGTGAGCAGAAGCTTCTAAATACAATAGGATATGGGTGGGTGTTTTTCTTATCCTGGCATCCGTGTTGCTGGAGAAGTACCCACGGAGGCTGAGGAGTGAGTACATGATGATAGCGAACATCACTGGAGGAATTAGAGTAGATAATCCATTTACAAGCACCAGCGAAGTGCAGTTATGCGGTCTGATGGGGCTACCCAGTGCCCCAAATGGCAAATTAGAGAGTTACTGTGTGGTGGGGCATCTTGAAGGGAAAATGAGGATACATAGCAGAACAATTCCAGGGAGAACCCGTCAAGAAAGAGGTGGCATTGAAGAATACAGGGACAATTCAGGTTGTTGGGTGTGTGTGTGTGTGTGTGTGTGTGTGTACCAAAATTATCTAGAAAACTACACACTACTGTGGCTGTGCACACTTGACGGGTAAAGGAGAACGACATGGTGGCAGGAAGGGGAAAAAAAATAGATCTAGAGGGTGTTCCATCTTGCTGTTCCAAACACTGTGGGTGCTCAAATAGCATCAATGATGAAGACTGTAGCGAGGATGAAGATGATTAATGTAACCCATGGGAAAATAGGGCTGAGAAGGCTGACATGGACCAGGACCTGGAAAGGGAGGATGACTCAGGGTGAGGGGTACCTGGGGAGAGAGCCACCGAGTATGCACATCGGCGAGCGTAGGGTGTGTGTGGGGGGGGGGGGGGAGAAGCGGCCAGGGCACGCGTGGCTCGGACCCGGGGAGTGGGTGGGTGGTGCCCGTGGGCGGAGCGGCTCCGGGACTGAGTGGCTGGCAGCTTATGTCTGCGAGAGCAGCAGCATCACCCGGGAGCGAAGCTCCGAGACTCCGCCTAACTGACACCCAAACTCTCTCTCTCCCTCCCGCAGCCCCAAACTGGAGGCAGCGGAGCCCGCGAGCGAGCAGCAGCGTCGGGCGGCCCCGGCCCGGCCCCGCCCCCGGCCCGCCAGCCCAGCCCGCGCCCGGCCGCGCTCCGGAGCCCAGCGCCAGCCCTCGCCCCCTCGCCGCGCCTCCGCCTGCCCGCCCCCGCCGGCCGAGGCTGGGCTGCGGGAGGCGGCCAGGCGGCCCCGAGCCTCGCCAGGGCGACCCAAACAAAGGCAGCATCCGGGCTCGGCGGGAGGCAGAGCATCATGAGAGACTGGGTCCTCGCTGTCCCCGGCTCCGCTGCTGCTGCCGCCGCCGCTGCCGCTGCCGCCGCCGCCGCTGCCGCTGCCGCCGCTGCCGCCGGGAGGGCTTCGCTGTGAGCTTGGAAAGCAGGGGCGCAGCCGCGGGGCGTGCATCTGAAAGGTGAGAGCGAGAGCCAGCGAGCCGAGGGGGCGGGCAGGCCACGAAAATGTCCTCGGCCGTGGGGCCCCGCGGTCCTCGCCCACCCACGGTGCCTCCCCCTATGCAAGAACTGCCCGACCTGAGCCACCTGACCGAGGAGGAGAGGAACATTATCATGGCAGTGATGGACCGGCAGAAGGAAGAGGAGGAAAAAGAAGAGGCCATGCTCAAGTAAGCACTCCCCCCGCTCTCCCCCCCCCCACCCCCAGTAAGGCGCGCCATCCATCCCTCGGTGGTGGTGCCTCCATCCGTCCATTCACCACTCACTCTTGGCTGAGTGTGGGGGAGGGGCTGGCGAGGGTGCAGGGGTGCGGGCAGAGGTGCCCACCTTGGGGCTAGCCCCCCCCCCCCGGGCTTGAGCAGGGTAGAGATTTGGGAGTCTAAAGGAAGGAGAAGACCCTGCAGAGCCAGGAACCTAGGACCCCAGGAGGATGGCTTGAGACAGGAGTGCCTGTGGGGACTAGGTGGACCGGAGGACCACCTTAGGGTGAGATGTGCGGAGCTGAGTAAAGCTGATCCCACCCAGTAGAAGGGCCCTGGGCTGAGGGCAGATTAGGGACTAGGGGGGTGAGTAGAGAACAGGGTGGTGGTGGAGGTGCTGAGTTGTGGAGGGCAAGCTCCTCTTTGGAGTTGTTGAGCAGATCTGAGTTACAACAGTGAAGGGTGCTGGTATTTATATAATAAAAATGCTTATTTTTAGTGTTCATTTTGGTACTCATTCATTTACAATGCAAGGTTGGGTCTTTTATTTTTGGGCAGTTGCCATCTTTGGTAACCTGTCTTCCTGCTCCTCTTTAACCTTTTATTCCCAGTCTTCGACACAGAATAACTGTATGAAGACACATTTTCTTATCCATATGTAAGGCCATTGGCAGTCCAAAGTTTGTGATAATGACAGAGGCTGATGGACGACCCTGGCCGATAATAAAAGAGGGGTTTCTCATTTTTGGCTTCCAAGAGACCTCTGGGGCCTTCTCAGTTCCCGAAGGAAGCAGACAGGGTTTGAATATCTGCACACTCCTGTCTTTAGAACCCATCCACCCTTCAGGGGACCTCTGCCTGGTGCCCCACTTTCCTGGGGATGGGGAGAGGATGGGGTTGGTTGTGAGTGGTGCAGAAGTGTGTGACACACTGCTGCTGTTTGCTTCAGAACTGCTTGCAAGTACTGCCACCCAGGCTGGGCTTTGCTTGCTCCTCAGCCTCGCCCATGGAGTGGAGCTAAAGGAGATTTTTTCAACTCTGGCTTCCCTTGGGAAGTCTTCAGAAATTCAGTAAAGTTTGCCTCTCTCTCGGGTGGAGGGATGTAGATATACCCTGAGCTGATGTACTGATGTCTCGGCATCCTCTGCTTATGCAGAAGATGTATTTGGGGCAGGCAATTGGTATGAAGAGCCAAAGGGAACCTGTTGCATCTGGAGTTAGCTCTTTGCAGGGAAGTGTGGAGAGGGAGCAGGGGGTGACACCAGGGCACAGAGCACACCCAGGTGGCCCTTCTCCCACTCCCTAGAATTGCCTACTGAAGGGAAGGTGCTGTCTGGGAAGGTGTCCCCTTCCCTTCTGTGCGGCATAGCCACACAGGAGGAGACTAGGAGAAGCTGCTGCATTCCGACTATGGGTCCCCCAAGCAAAAGCAACTGCAAGTTAGAGTAGGGAGGGAGAGCTGTGGGTGTCCCGCCGCAGCAAAATAGTAGAGATTCAGTCATTCTTCTTCCTCTTTCATTATAGACTCTGGGAGAATAAAAGGCCCTTCACTTGGAAGGCCAGAGCTGGTCTGGCTCTGTAAGAGCAGCAGGTTTCTGAATTCCCTGCTCCTTCTCATCCAAAAAAACAAATACTTTAAGCCTGCCAGCTTGAGGGAGGCAGAACCCTCGTTAATCTGCTTCCTGTCCCTAGTGGAAGAATGACGTCCCCCGGTGCTGCAGGCTTCCCCTCTTCTGAGCCTGGAAGTAATGGATGGTGTCTAATGGTGCTGCTGTCTGTCTGTGTGGTTGTCAGTCCATCTGTCCTCACTGCTGCAGCCCCTGCCACCTGTCCTGGACACTATCTAGTTGTTGGCTAATATTTGCAGATTTGCTGCTGTTTTCTTTTGGTCTCTCGCTGCAGACAGCAGGTAGATGGAGGCCTCCAGCAGCTAGTGATAAATATGGGCTGCTGCCTGGCAGAGTCCAGATAGCAGAGGGAGGCACAGTGCAAGTAGTGGCCATCATGCTTCTTCATTGGCTGTTGCAAGCCGTGTGGAGAGTGATGGATTTTGAATGAGAGTGGAGGAGTTTCAGGACAGGATTGCAAACCTGCTCACTACCTCGGGTCAGTGATAATATTCTGTGGGTGGGTTTACACGGAGAAGCAGAAATTTAAAAGCTTTTGCCCTGCTGCTCATGTCCAGCATATCCTTTTCTTGTTTTCCTCGGGCTTGCAAACACTATTCCTTGATGACACGGTTTCACCTAGTGTTGCAGCATGTCATGCTGTTATACAACAGCTCCCGATAATCCTGGACTTCTGCATTAACTTTATCAATCAGCCTCCTCTGCTAATGGCGTGGCCTTGTGTGCAGTGGTGGGTCGGCGAGTGTTCTGGAACGCTGGTTCGCTTCCACGTAAGCCTGTCGTGGTGTCTGCAGTTAGTGAGACAGGGCTGTACTTTTTTTTTTCCTAGAAGGAACTTGGTATCTTAGAAACTAGGGGGGCCATAGGAGCCATTCAGAGGACACCTATGTAAGGGGCCCTTAATGACATCTAGTCATGGGTGGTGGCCTTTTCTAAACCTGCCAAGGAGCATGATCGGAAAACAGGATGCTTTACACAGGCCTCTGAAATACTTGCTAAAAGAGAAAAAGAGTTTTGGGGCAATACTTGAGCCAACATATCACATATCTGAAAATCTACTTTTCCGGAAGACCCAAGCAGAACTAAAGTTCTGGGAACAGAGAAATTTAATTTAATTTTACTTTTGTGATCAGTGCAGGGCCATCACCTTACGCTGCTTGCTGTGTGTTAGTTCTGTTACCACAAGGTATAATAGCAGACACTTACAGAGAGAATGAGAAAATGGATGGGTATTGGGAAACCCATTTTACAAAATACGAATTAGAATATATTTGTATGGTTAGTTTTGAGTGAAATTACTACTTGAATCTAGATTTGATAATGACATTAAATAAGTATAAATAGAAAAAAATCAATTTACTTCTACCTCAAAAGTTTAAAAATATTGTGTGAAGTTAGTTGGAAGTACTTCATCATTATGTTCATATTATTATTTTTTTGTAAAATCCTCCAATTTTAAGTAATAGTGTTTCATAATTTGAAAAAGTTGGCTCTGAAAAATTGTTTTTCATGCTTAATGTAAGTGTTTGTAAAAGTGTTTCTTAATTTTTGGTTCTCTCTGTGTGTATGTGTGTATGTTTGTGATGTGTGTATTTGTGTGTGTGTGTGTGTGTGTGTGTGTGTGTGTGTGTGTGTGTGTGTGTTCTGGAACCTTTTTGAAACCTCACTTTCTCAATGAATGTTCTTTCAAGTACCTGTCACTAGGCATTATGAGCCAATATATTATATAGATGGAAAACTGTGTTATCTGGGACCTAAATCAGAGAAGATCTCGTTAGAGGTAAAATCTTATTTCTTCTCTTAAATAAAAGCTTCCAAGAGAAATGAGCTTCAGAAAGGGAAGAGAAGAGAAAAATGAAATAGAAGTAGAGATTACAGGGATAATTCAAGGATGTAAATTAAAAACCATATTGAAATAGTTACTGAAATTGGCTAACATTTATCGAGTATTTACTGCATGCCGGACATTACTCTCATTGGTTGCAGTATCACATGGGTGAGACGTGCTGGCTTACGATGCGTACTTGCATCCTCACAGCGTCCTTTGCAGAAGATAGGCCAGGTGTCACAAATCTCAGCTTGTGACCCAGTCTTGAGGGGTTCAGTGATATCCTAAATCAATTCCCATACATGGCTCAGCCAGGATTCAAACCCAGACCTTTCACAGTGAATGCAGCTGTTTCCCCAGGCACTACACTGTCTCTCAACCAAAAAGAAGCTTCTAACATTTATCTTTTCTTTATATGAATTTCTAGTCCTTCTTGCAATTCAGAGAATTGGTTTGACAGATGAAGCTGACTTAGAACATTGCTGCTGGTCTTAATGGAGTTCACTCACCTCCACTGGTTCATAGAACCTTCCTGTGGACTGAGGTGAAGGGAACTGCCTCCAATTTAAAGATAGTGAAAAGCATCACAGTACAGTGGAAAGGTCTTTGGAATGGTGTATTATATACATACATACATATATATATATATACATATACATATCATATATGATATGTATATGCATATGTATTTGTAGTTTTTCCACTTACTGTGTGAACGTGGTTTAGAAAATTGTTATAACTTTATAGGGTTCCATACTTCTTCTCAAGATGTAACTTGATCTACAAAGATGATTCTGGGCATCTCTGCCTTCTTGCTGAGGACTGGGCCTTCATTTTCAAGAATCTGTCACTATAACCTGCTTAGGGAGAAGAGATGAAGTAGAAGTTGCTATTACATTTGTTTTCCTGCTCTTCCACTGTGCACACACACGTGCCATATTGTACTTTTGAGAAACAGCAGTTGCCAAACAGGAAAAGAATGAAATATAGATTTAGGGAGACTAGGGAGGGATGATGATGACATAGATCTATTTCTGTTGACGAAAATTTTCACTTTAAACCCAGGCATACTGTATCCTATTGTAAAAGCAGGGATGGATGAGAAGAAAAGGAAAAGAATGAGCAGTGAAGAGTGGAAGTGGCTGGAATGTGAGCGTCTGAATTCAAGATGTTCTGTTAGGCAGAAAAGACTGGAGGGGCAAGCCCAGTTGCTGGCATCTGTCCTGGTCCACACTGTTAGTAAGTGGGGTTAGACCCTGGGAAGGCTAACTCTGAACTATGTAGGGATATTTTCACTTTCAACAATAACGTGTCTTAACAAATGTACACATATGGCACAAAGTTCCCAAATGTTCATGGAAGAAAAAAATATATAGAAAAGAGAAGTTAAAAAAAAAATGAAAGAAATGAGATAGTGTCAAAAATAATGGAAAGCTGCAAAACCATTGGGTGTTAGTTGATCTGTGGTGATTGATTTATAACTTGTGTATATTCTTTCTTAATAGAACACTACCATTTATGTATTTACATGACCAAATTTGAGGTACTCTATGATATGCAAATCAGTATGATCACTGGGCTACTGCCAACTTGAGTGATAGAAACACAACCTCTCCTGAAGGTCGTTTGTTCAACTTGTTCAACAGGAAGGCTGGCTTGTGTAAACCAGTCCAAACACCTCCTAGAAAGACATCAGTGTGAATTCCTGAAACACTCTATTCTCCCACGTCTATAAGAAGCATATGGATGAGCTTGTTTTGCATGGATTATGAAAGTGCCATTGTGTTGAATTTCATTTACCTTAATGGTTTATGTTCTGTTTTTAAACAACTTTGAACATTGGATCTTGTGAGATGAGTTTGGATATTCTAGATTTGGTCTTGGGAGTTGAAGAAAACTTCCCTGAGGCACAAGGCAACTGGAGTAATAGAACCTCAAACTCCTTCCCAGTGATTCCAGCCTTCACTGTTGAGTAAGAGTCAATAAAAAGAGTGGGAACAGGGACTGTGGTCTCTTTGGTTCATCTGTTGTGGGTAGGAAGCTAGTATGTGCTTCCTTTCTACCTATCAGATATCTTGCTGGATGCTTACAAAGGCAGTTCATCTGTGCTCTACTCTTGACAAGCAGTCCAGCCTATCTGTTGGGTTTTTTCTCATATGAGGGAACTTTTTAGAACGTTGGTTTCTTGGCCCCTTGTTTATGGCATTTAGTCGGAGAATCCAGAGAGCGAATCTTCTGAGCAGCAGGAGCACCGAGTGTGGCTGGTGGAATCCCCTGTGCTTTTCTGAGCACGTACATCTCCTTGACTTCTGTTTCCCTCACCTGCCTGCTTTCTCACACACAGTTCTCCCTAATACAGTAGTATTTGGCCACTTTCCTCCTCAAATGCGAGGCTCTCTCTTCTCAGTCGTACTGTTCTGAATTTTATTTATCAGTTAGGATGCTTCTATTCTTAGAATGATGGTAGTTAATTCAACAATAAGACCAGGTATTAAAATGTCATGCATTAAAATTGGGCCAGTCAGTGGGCTGTGTGGGTAGAATGGGTAGACACTGTTTTCCTTATAGCTTATTGCTGGTGTAGTTCCTACCACTTAAAAACTTCCATGGTCTGAACGGTTGACACTGGCTTGCTGTACAGAATACTGAACTAGGTTTTGGTCTTATTTGTTATTGTAGTAGGTTTTTTTCCTTTGCTTGATTTTGCCTTTTTTTTTTTTTTTTTTTTTTTTTTTTTTTTTTTTTTTTTTTTTTGAGATAGAGCTTATCCATGTAGCCCTGGGTATCCTAGAACTCACTCTGTATCTGTAGACCACTCTGTAGACCAGACTGGCCTCCAACTCTAAGATCCACCTGTTTCTGTTTCCTGAGTGCTGAGATTAAAGGCACTCACCACCCTGCCCCACTAGGTGTTGTTCATAATGCTATCACCTTTCTGTAGATATAAACACTATCCGGTCATCCCATTCAGTTTATTAGCTTCCTGCATACAGTGGGACTTGTAAGGTCTGTCTTTGTAATTCACAAGGCTTTCATATTGTGAAACAGAAACACATTCAAACTTCAAATTACTGCACCCAAGGATACTGCTCTTACTGCCTTTACTCTTTGAAAATGTGACTGACCCCCAGATTCATCCCTCCTTGTGGTTTCTGAAGGGTTTTGGTCTTGTAGGGAGGAAGTCTTATTGGAGCTGGCCCCACCCATAACATTGTGAAGGCAGTGTGACCAGGATTACACTCACACCAAGGTGGGAACTTGGCAAGGGATTAAAAAGTAAAATAATCACAGAGCCTGATGAGAAGTTATAATTTTCATTATTTCTCATTAAATAGCTCATAAATATTTATAGCATAAAAAGTAATGGGAAAATAGTAAATTTTGAAATAACAGCAAGGCAAACCTAATTCAAAATGAGAAGAAAAAATAGCTTGGGGTAATTTCTTAGGTTAATTTTCTTCTCTTTTACTAAAAAACAAAAGAGTATTAACTTCTGTGTCACAGGGTGTAATAAATGTCTCATTTTTAACATTGAATGATGGACTACTTGTCAAGTAGTTTATCTTTTTAGCTTTCTGCTGGATATTGTAACATGTGCATTTAACATTTTTAAATTTCTGTACTAAATGCATTATGTTTTCTGCATGTATAGTCTCACATTCTTATATCAGGCTTATGTGCATTTATTTCGACCTAGGTCAAATGGCTGACAGCTAGGGACTGTACTATAGAATAGGTCTGGGGCTTCCCTATTTCTGTTGATATTTTGTGAAAGCTTCCTGTACATATAAATGTTTATTTAAAGAAAAACTAGAATTGCTTAAAGGGAGAGTGGCTTATATATTGATTTGGCTTCATTTTTATAACAATTTCTTGCTATGGATAGTGTTTCATACTACCAATTTTTAAGTATCAACTTTGATGAAAAATTAGATTATCTTTTCCTCTTTATAGATTTTTTTCTACACCAAATTATTTGTATCAAATCACCGAAAAGCAAGCAATTAAAAGTCTTAAAATTTGTCAGAGCAGTATGTAATGCAAACAAGGGGTATAGAATCTTGAAAATCATTGTTTGGCTAACAGTAATGATTTGCTGAAAATGAGACACCACATTTCATAGAACTTCAGTGGATGCTTCTTTTATGGCAAGACTAAATGCAGATTTTCAATCATTTTTTTCAAATAATAGTCATAAATTACAACTGCATACAGGATTGTCTATGAAAATTTTCTTTTGAGCCTAGCAAAAGTACAGCCTGCAGTTAGAGACCATATCCCTGGAGTGTGAATTCATTTAAATAGATTTCAGAATGTAATATTTTGATAATCCCTTTGAAGTTTAAGTAGTAAGATAATGTAATATTGTTGAAAAGAATCTTATGTAATTTGTAAGTCGTTAAGGCATTTAATTAGAATATTAGCTATTTTAAAGTAGCATAATGAATGAAACTGAGATAATATAGATGATAATACCCAGTTAATGATTTATACATTGTTTAGTACTTTTTTTTTTATTACTCATCATTAAGTTAACTTACTTGTCTGGAAGATATTATTATGTTTATATAGAGAAGGCATGTGCATTGAAAAACCAATTAAAGTGTCTATACTGCCATGTAGATATCTTATGCTATTTAGTGTCTTTTAATGGGCTGTCATATTTAATATGGATATATATTAACAAGTAAGACTTAGTACAGTGGCAGTTATGGATGAAGGTTCCCTGCTCTACCTAGACCTCAAATTGTTTATTATTACTTATCAGCTTTTATTTCTGCACCTGAAGTATTGTTTATTGTTCTTTGAAGCATAGTCTTAGTTTCAAGAAACCAAATGGTCAGGCTGGATTTTTGTCACTTAACACAAACTAAGGTCATCTGGGAAGAAGGAACCTCAACTGAGAAAATGCGTCCATCAGATTGCCCTGTGGGCAGGTCTGTTGGGGGCAATTTCTCGATTAGTGAATGACTGGAAGGGCCTGGCCCACTGAGTATGGTTCTGCCTCTTCGCAGGTAGTCCAGGGTTGTCTAAGAAAGCAGGGTGAGCAAGCCATGAAAAGCAGGTCTGTAAACAGTGTTCCTCTATGACCTCTTCTCAGTTCTTGCCTCCAGGTTCTTGGCTTGAGTTTTTACCTTGACTTCTCTCCTTATTTCTTTTATGGACTGTAACCTGGAAGGTGAAATAAATACTTTCCTTCTCAAGTTGCTTTTGGTCATGGTGTTTATCACAGCAACAGAAACATAACCAAGATAACCAGCTATTTTAAAGTTGTCTGGTATTGGTGCATAATCATTGTGGATCTCATGACTGCTCTTGTCATTTATACTTATTTTAAGATTTGTTTACTTTCTATTTTATGAGTAAGTGTATATGATGCCTGAATGAACGTGTGTGTACTGTGTGTGAAGTGTCCACAGAGGACAGAAGAGGGAGTTGGGTCCTCTGGAACTGTAGTTTTAGGTAGTTGTGGGTTCTGGCAACTGAATCTGGGTCCTGTATAAGAACAGTGTCTTAGTTATGGTTTCAATTGCTGTGAAGAGACACCATGACCACGGCAACTCTGACAAAGGAAAACATTTAATTGTAGTGGCTCACTTACATTTCATAGGTTCAGTCCATTATCATCATGGCGAGGAGCATGGCGGCACGCAGGCAGACATGGTGTTAGCTACACCTTCATAAGAAGGCAATAGGAAGTAGACAGACACTGGGCAATATCCTGAGCACAGAAAACCTCAAAGTCCGCCCCCACAGTGAGACACTTCCTTCAACAAGGCCATACCCAGTTCAACAAAGCCACACCTCCCTGTGAGATTCTGGGGACAAATGACCTTCAAACCACCACACACAGCAAATGGTCTTCACTGCTGAGCCATCCTCTCCAGCCTCTGCTCTTGGCATCTGAAGAGGCGAAATGAAAAACTCTTTAAAATGTTGTTTTTGATTTCATTTTTCTTCTGCAGTTTTTATTTTAGAAAAATTAGGCTATTTTAGCTTCCAAGATCTGCATAAATCAAAATACCATTTTTTTCAAAAATAAAATGTAGTATATATAGTAATATATATGTACTACATTTTTTTTTCTAAATGTGAGGTAGGATATGCAGACATTTAGAGGTCTGCTAAGGTCAGAAAAATTACTTAGTGTCTGGGTAGAAACAGATGAGAAGAATAATAAGGTAACCCAGTGGCTTTCCCTTTTTTTATTTCACACAGCTTAGCAGATTTATCTTTCTTGGTTGTCTCTGTATTGTAATATAGTGGGGCTTAAGTATTCTTTCCTAATCCCTTCTTTCTAAAAAAAAAAAGGATATATCTTACATCCTGGTATTTGAAATAGAAATATAATGATATAAGCAATCTCTTTTATATTGGTTATTAAAACTTGGTAAAAGCAAAAAATATAAATAGCTTCTACTCTGGTGTTATATCTGGACATTATCACTGTTTTTCATGAAAGTATAATTTAAAAGTAAAGTCTTAGGCAGGTAATTGGAATATATAGATTTTTTTTGTACCCTAGGCCACGTATTGCCACTTAATATAGCAACCCAGGGTAAAACCTTGATGCTGGTGGGAAAAGGTCTGAGACCTGGTTAGACACAGGTATGAGGAAAAGCATTGCACGTGTTTGGCTATACAACAGGTGCAGCTCGTCCATACAGAACATAGTTATGATTGACAGTGAGCCCAGTTATGAGGAATGAGCTAGTTCCTGCATTCCATAAAGGCAGCAGAGTGAACACCTCTGGGCCTTGCACACAGAAAACCCAAACAAGCAAACACATCCAATTCTAGACCACAAGAAGCGGATATTGTATATTTGGTAAAACTTAGAAAGATACTAAGAATAAGGTGAATGATAATTATAGGGAGCGCTGAAGGTCATTTTGAAGCACCCTCTTCTCAGCCATCTGCAGCTCCATCTCCTTTTAATTCGCCTTCAATTTTTCTACATGTCTACATGTCTGCCCCATCTCGAATCTCAAATACTGGTGTCCTTAAAGGTTCCACTATAGCCTGTTACTCCTTTCTTTGTCGAAATAGTTTCTGTTAAGTCTCACGTGGTGGCTTCAGTTGCAAGGACATGCCGAAGATTCTCAAATCTCATACATTTTGAATTTTCAGCTCAATTCTGAATTCTTACTGCAATACCTTTTTGATATCTCTTTAACTTGTAGACACTTGAAATTTATTACCACTTATCATAAACTTCTTAGCTTCTTGTCTAAATATGATGCTTTGAGTTTCACAGATAGTCTCTCTTTCATACTCCAGAATGAAGCTGAAACTTTAGGGTCTGTATCCAGGTCTTTTTATCTTTTTTTTTTTTTTTTTTTTTTTTTTTTTTTTTGTCTACACAGCCCTGACTTCCATTGTCTTAACTGATTTTCATTGTACCTTCACTGTTTGGTGACTCCACTCAGACATTACTCTTGATCAGACATTTTCCTTTTAATCTAAATTTATCCTGGCCTTTAAAATTAGCTTAAATGACACCTCATCTGCTGCACCTTCCCAAGCTTCCCAGGCTGGTTTCAGTACTTGCCTTCTGTGCATATATTTTGCTAGCATTTTCACTCAACACTCTCCTCTTAGTACAGAATACGCTGCTGAGGGTGGCATCAGTTTTTATTGTATCTATCATAAACACATATAACAGGTGCCCAGTTAGTTGAATGGTGTGTATGAATGAACGAGTAGATTCAAAAGACATGGACTAGAGTCACCTAAGGCTGCTAATGAGATGAGTGGGAGGACAGAGTGGGATGGTTATTCTAACCACAGAAATTCAGTCAGCAAATTCTGAAAGCAAAGAATGAGTTGTTTCCTTTTGACTATAGAAAGAAGCAGGTTGACCAGAATGTAGGAGGAAATAAATATTTGGGATTGAACATTTCAAGGTAAAATTAAAATATAATTTTTGGATGGTCTGTTGTGTTCTTGATTTATCATTCATGGCTTTCTGAAAGACAGCATTCCAAAGACATTTGACTGTCAATGTGGGAGGATTTAATTATAGATTTTTAAAGGTAATCCTCTAGAAAGACACACTTAGTTAGGAATGTTTTAATGAAAGCATGACTAACTCCAGTTAGAGTCTAAAGCATAACACATGTTCTGATTTGATATTTACAATTAGACCAGATGATCACAATGTATTATATTGATTTTATCTTTAATTAAAAATGCTCCTCAGTTAAGTCATCTTTGAGTCTTAAAAGCTCCTTGAAGGTAGATGTATTCTACTAGTTGTCTTTGTATTTGCATTACCTGCCCTGTGACCAACACTTTATAATATCTCAACAGGTGTTTTTTTTTTTAAATTATATGCCACTGTTGAAGTCCTAGACACAAAAACACATATCTTTGTACTTTGAAGACAGTATGCTGTCATTTACATGCGGATAGGAACTTAGCAACTGTCCAGTCCTTGACTGGCACATACTTGGTTTACTTGCAAAGTTCTGTATTAAGAACAGCATCTGTGGTGAGTGTCAAGATGCCACAGAACCTTTCTGAACATAGTGCTGTAAAGAAGTATCAGCCCAAGGACTGGCAATCAAGATAGCAGTTGACATGTTAGTCACTGAAGATTATTCCAACTCTTCCAGGCTTTCACAGTTAATTAGTATAAGACCTGTGCATGACACACACTATATCTCTTCTTTGCCCTTATCCAGAAGCTTCCTTTTGCTTGCTCATTTTTATGTTCTTGTCTGGCATTACTCATTGACACCACATAGTTCCAGCAAATCTAAACAAAATTTTTAAGGCTGATTTGCTTTGCTTTCTTTCTAGGGTTATATCGTGTTATAGCAACCTCTAAGGGAATTCGATTAATTTTGTATATCAGTGTATTGAGTGTTATTTAAAGAAGTAGGCCAGGCAGTGGTGGCACACGCCTTTAATCCCAGCCCTCAGGAGGCAGAGCCAGGTGGATCTCTGTGAGTTCAAGGCCAGCCTGGTCTACAAAGTGAGCCTCAGGACAGGCACCAAAACTACACAGAGAAACCCTGTTTCAAAAAAACAAAAAAAGAAGTATATCATGAACAGGGATTATGAAATAGGAAATGATTTCCTTTGAAATGATACTTATTATGTTCATGCTCTATCAGTGTTTTGTAACTGTGAGAATTTTATTTACAATTTTTAATTCTTCATATATATATATGTATGTATATCTTCAATTTAGAATAATTTATGATTTCAGATAGCTTTTCCTATTATACTTTGAGCTATGTATATGTTTACATAAGTTTTTTAAGACAGGGTCTCACTATGTACCAGGCTGGCCCGTGAGGTTGTGAGCCCTGCTTCTTCAGCCTCTCAAGTACTGGGGTTAGAGACACATACCACCATACTTGACTGCTGTTTCTTATTTATGATATTTGTTTTACTTTAAAAGTGAAATTCCTTCAAGAGAGCTTTGCTACAACTCCATTGGTGTTTTCAAAAGATGATTCTGGATGCAGGATCAAGAGCAGGTTGAATGGAAGCCCAAAGCACACTCGTGTATAGGTTACCTAGAGCACTTGCAGAATTTCAGATGAGAGAAATTGAAACAAGGGGTTGGTGGTGTGGGGGAAATGCTAGGATTTGAGAGACATTTCTGAGGCTGAGGTTGCTGCCATTCTTCCTAATGGGTTGAGCTTGAGTTGACTTCTGATTGGTACCACCAGCTTTTGTGATGATCTGAGGGTTAGTTAGGTGGGAGACCCTAAGACTAGACTCGGCTTGGTGATAACTTTGAAAAACACACAAAAGGGAATCAAGTAGGTTGTGTGTCAGGAACTTGGAAGAGAGATTGGGTTTGAAATGTAAAGGTGAGGTTGGTGCCTCATGGGTGGTCATCAAGTTGCACAGTTCAGAGGAGGAAAGGTTAAGACTTAAGGAAAGTTCACTTTGGAGACTTGAAAGGGGACAACAAATCTTCAGTGACTGGGGAGAGGAAATAAAAACCAAGAGAGTTATTATACATGCATTCATATACATAGAGGTGTATGTGATATACATACATATAGTGTATTACACATACTCTCTCTCTCTCATATTTTTGAGTAGCAGAAAAACTTGTGAACCTCCATAAAGATTCTTCATATATGTGCAGCTTTGAGTTGCCCTCTCTTTCCCCAATCCCCACTCCCCACTTTTAATCCCGAGTGTTTTCCTTTCTTGTGTCATGTCACCTGTTTTTTATTGTCTCTTCTAATTTAATTTTTTCTAGGGGTCGGAGAGTATATGTTTCCATATAGGTTTTACATGCACACTTCATTTCGGCCAAACCTTTCACTGATATCTTGTTTCCTCCTCTCCCACCCATCGTCCCTGCTTGCACATTTCTGCCCCTGCTGCTCCCCTCTCTACCTTCCTTTGGCCTGGGTGACTTCACTCAGTGTAAGTTTTTCCAGTTTCGTTCATTTACCCGTGCATCCCATTATTTCATTTTTTGTTGAAACTGAGTAATAGTCGATTGTGTATATGCATGTATGTGTACAGCATTTGATTGATCCATTGGTTAGTTGATAGACGTCTTGGTTGATTCCATTTCCTAGCTACAGTAAATAGAGCAGCAGTGCATACGCTGTGCAAGTGTCTGTGGTAGGATGTACAGTCCTTTGGGTATACTCCCAGGAGTGATAGAGACAGGTCATATTGTAGTTCTAGTCTTTTAAGAACCCCCAGACTGATTTCCGCAATGGTTGCACTGGTTTATACTCTGACCAGCAGTGCATAAGTGTTTCCCTTTCCCCACATCCCTGTCAACATTTGCTGTCATTTATCTTCCTGATATTTGGTTCTTTTGACTTGAGTGAGGCAAAATCTTAAAGTAGATAAATCTGCCTTTCCCCAATGACTGAGAACGTTGTACAGTTTAAAGAATGCTTAGTGTTTATTTGTGTTTCTTGTTTGAGAACTTTTTGCTTCGCTATATAGTCCACTTTCCATTTTCATTTGAAAGTATCTTAAAACTAAATGTGTTAACACCATTCCTTTTCCCTCTTTTCTCCCCAATCCTGCCTATGTTCCCACAGTCCTTCTCAAGTTAATGACTTCTTTTTCTGTTATTTCTGTTTTATGTACACACACACACACACACACACACACACACACACACACACACACACACTTCAAATGCAACCTGAGTCCATTAGTGTTGCTTATATGTATATGATTTCAGATCTGACCACTTGATATTAGATAACCAATTACAAGGCTCATCCCTGGGGAAAACTAATTTCCCCTCTCTCAGCAGTCATTAATCATCTGTAGCTCCATAGCTCATGTTTTTAGTTGGGTCAGAGAAACTCGAATTCTTACTCAATATGATGCTATAATATGGTACAACCACTTCATAAAACTGTCTGTTATTGCTCTTACCCTACTCCATAGAAAAGAAAACAGAAATAGTTTAGATCAGGGTTATCCAGCAGAGTTGCCATTGTACCAGGGAACTAACTGACATACTATCATGGAGATGATAAAAAAGAACTCCTTGAATGGAAACTGTTACCACTCCTCGTAGTGATTATTCTGAGGTACAGGGGGAAGTGTACCTGGGTATGAATTTCAGAATTAAAGAGGTTTAGATTTTAATCCACAGTTCTCCTATAGACTATGTAACGCTTATTGGAGTAATATAGGCCTCTAGTACTACTTAGGTGTGGAATAAGGATAAGGAATAAGTAATCAGGAGGGGTCAATGAGATAGCAATGTTTTTGCAATGCACTTGGCACAACTTTTCATTCGTAGGCAGCTTTAGCAATTTTTGGCTATAATATTATTTTATAACAGCTTGGCTTTAAATAGTGCTGTGCCCTCAGTATTCATGTTTCTTAGAGTATAAAGTAGGTGCATCTACTCTGCAGGAGCCCCGTTAAAGCTTACAAGTCCAGTACTTGCTGTGTTGATACTATATAAAGGAACTTTGGCTCACAATTAGAGCTGTGTTTCATACATTGTGCTATGCCAAAATACTCTTATTCCTTGTAGGGATTTTAGCACAATGTGGGAATATATAGAGGGAGCTGGAAGCTTTCTTTTGAGGTAGGGCAATAAGCCTTATTTTAGCAGAATATTAGAACAGGCTTACCTGTATTATGCTTACAGATGTAATTCTTCATATTTGTTGTTTTGGCAAGGGAACATTCTGGCTCACTTCTTTAGTTTATCATCTCAGGTGAATGCATGGGAATCTGCATGCATACTCCACATGCCTGTGTGCACTGGAGAAAATATGTCATTTCAAGTTTGTAGCATGAGGAATACCTCCAAATGAGAATACTCAAATTCTTTTCACAGGGATGCATTATGAAGATATTTCTAATCTACAGTAAATTAAATTCCTAAGTACATAATCACAATACTTGCCAAATGAAATATTAAAAATAAATATAAAAATGCCTTTTATGGTCTAAGTTTTCTGTGTGAGCATAATGGCCAGAGTTTGAATACTCCAGAATCCATGTAAAGCTTCATATGACATCACACATCTGTATTTTGGTGAGTCTGTGGTTAGATGGCAGGCAGAGACAGTAGAATTCCCAGCTAGCCTCCTGTATGTGGTAGCGAACAGAAGACCCTTTCTCAGTTGAGATGGAATGCAGACTAAACCTGAAGTTATCTTCTTACCTTCACATGTACACCCATATTAGTACACACAAATCCACACAAAATAACACACACAGACATACACACTTATGTACACACAAAGATGTCTTAAAAATACTGTTATTTAAAGTTGTTCAGAGTAGTTCCTGCTTTGCCTTCGTTGGGGACGTTTATTGCTGTGAAGAGACACCATGACCATGGCAACTCTTACAGAGGTTCAGTCCATTATCATGATGGGAAGCATGGTGGCAGACATGGTGCTGGAGCTGAGAATGCTGCATCCTGCAGGCAACAGGAAGAAGACTGAGTGTCACAGAGTGAAGCTTGAGGAAGAGGCCCCAGAGCCCGCCCCCACAGTGACATACTTCCTCGAACAAGGCCACACACCCTTTGAAGGGCCATTTTTTTTCAAACCACCACATGCCTGTAATTTCAGTCATTTGGTAGGCTGCGGTAAAAGAATTGCTGTAAATTGAGGTCACCCTGGGCTACAGAGTGAAACCCTGTCTCCAAAAAAAAAAAAGTAAATAAATAAAAACATACAAAAATATGTTGCTTAGGTATATGTCTACTGTGGAATTAGATCAAAGAAGTATTGACATATGTTGATATTTTCATACAAAATTAGGAATTATAAAAATATGTTTTAAATATTTTAAAGAAATATTTGTTGTAGTTCTGCATCTTTGCTGAAATCAAAGGTATAATAAAAATAATAAAAAGCAATCAAAGGGTATAGCACAAACATTCCACAATACCACCCTGAGCTCAGCATATATCCACCCAGTTCTAGCCATCTCAGTATGTGTTTGTGTGTGTGTGTGTGTGTGTGTGTGTGTGTGTGTGTTATATGTCAAACTTCTTCTAACTCAAGAAAACTAAATGTGTGTAATAGAAGTCTGTTTTGCTGCTGAAATCATGGTAGAATCATCTCTGTCTCTGTCCGTTTCTCTCTCTCTGTTTTTTTTTTAAGACAGGGTTTCTCTGTGTAGCCTTGTTTGTCCTGGAATTTGCTGTGTAGACCTGGCTGGCCTAAAACTCATAGAAATGCACCTGCCTCTGACTCCTGAGTGCTGGGATTAAAGAGAATATATTTCTTATGCCAGTGTTTTGAAATTTTCTGAAAGAGGTGTTTTCTTCATAGTTGGGATGGAAATGACAGAAGACTCAGAGTAACCCTGGAAACACATCCTGACTTTTGTCCTCAGCTATGAAATTAAAGAGACTGGCATTTGCCCTTATTATACTAGGTGCAGTTAAATCCCCCCATGTAATCGGTAAGAAGATTTTTGGGTTATGAAAGATGGAGATGTTCCTTTTACCTTTTTGGACTCTGAGGTCAAGCGAGACTGATTCCCCTCCATCCTTGCCTCCATTAAAAAGTGCACTCCAAGGCTTTTAATTTCTGCCTTTATTTTTTTTTTCAGGAAGAATTAATGGGTAATTTGGGGAGCTTTAGGCATTTAAACTTCTTTAAACCCTTCTTTGCTTTCTATTTTTCCACATTCCAGGAGACATAAATATGAGAGCCTCTCTGGTGAATTTTCCCAGAAGAGATAAATGAAACATCTATGCTATAATGCCAGTCATTTCCATAGCGGAGAGATATATTTTTTTCTCCTTTGGCCCTTGGGCTCTTTCACTCCTGCTGGGCACATCCAACTCTTCCTGTCATTCCCCTTAGGGTTGCTGCAAAGGGAGAGGTGCTTACGCAGATGTGGGTAGACACTACTTGGCATGAACGTCTCCTTCTAAAAGAACTAGCCTCTCAGGGCGCCACCAGCTCTTCTCATTTTATGTGAGTGGCTGCATATAGGTTATTTAATTTACTTGTAGGCTCTGAAGAGTTACAGACTAAACAGAAACTGTGGATGAGGCAGAAGAGCAGATTTAGAACGGCAGAGGATGCTGCGTTGGCTGTGCAGTAATTGGTAAAGTTTGAGCACCCCCTATTATTTTCCCTTCAGCGTGATGTTACAATATGCTTTGTTCAAGCCTAAATGAACCTTTTCATCTGGTAATTAACATTTTTACAGTGTTTTTCTTCCACCATATATTTTTGTTTAGAAAATTAAGACCCAGAGCCAAAGTTAATGAGTAAAATGTTTGTTTTGTAAAGAGTGTATTTAAACCCACAAGAAATGACTAAAGGGCAAAATAAGAATGTTAAAAAATTATTTAATTTCAACTTCCTTGATTTCCCCTATCAGTATTTTGATCCTTTTCTTGTATTTTATTTCATACTCAATATTCATTTAAAAATGCTTCTGAACTGTCTTTTATTGACATTAAATGCTAGTTAGAGCCATTGAGTGTTTTGTGGCTCCTGCTGTGACATGGATAGTCACCTGAGAGTTTGTGAGATCTGAGGCTGTCATTCCTATCCCAAGCTAGTTGAGGAATTTCTGGATTCTGACGGTGGATTCCATTTTCTCTAATCCAACTCTCTAGGGTCTCTGGGGTTTTCAAGAATGTTCCATTCATCGTCATTAATCAATTGCTTAATTAAGATAGTGTTTTTGCTCTGGCTTGCACCAGGAAATACAGAGGTGCAGTAAAATTAACTACAATTATATTATTCTGTAAGTTATTGCCAAGTTTATTAAACTCTCAGGAAGCTCCATTTTTTAATGTACATGTCATAGTAGCTTTTAATTTATCTGAAGTGGGTTTTAATTATTGGTTATGCTGATAATAAAATTTATGCTGTTTGGATCAGATAAAAATTAGTATAGACTCGACCTTTGATTAAATGTAATTTGGACTCTGAAATGTTCTTCCTGGCACTCCCTGTATTGTTGATGTTATCCTCATGTTCCAGAACACAAAAGGAGCCTGGGTGAAGAGCCGGCCCACCTCTTTCTAATCACAGATGAAGTACTATGAGGAGGATGGTCAGACAATGTCAGCATGGTTTTTCAACTCTGTCTTCAGAGATCTAAAAGGCAGCAGGGGAGAGTTAATTTAGGCACAGTGAAGAACTTTTAAGTAGGAAGGTTATCTGGAAAGCTGTGAGAATCAGAGAAAGACACTTCTGTGCATACACTTTTACCCCAGTCAAGAGAAAATTAAAAATAACTGTCCACATGACCAAATGTCCATTAGCTAAGCTGGCATTCCACTGTTTAAATGAAAATACAGTTTTATTGAAAACGCAGTTTTTATTTTAAAGTACACTGTTTGAGGAGAAGGTAAAGAAAGGAATGGTTAAAGATTTCGTTTGCCTGACTCTGGAAGCTTAGAACATAGTCAAATATGGTTTCTTCTTAGATTGGACATATTTCAGTCAATATGCTGGCTGTGGGATCCCTGACTGACTACTGGGTCTGGCACTGTTAATGGTGTCCAGTTGGTACTCCATGGATGCACACTGGGCCACATTATGTTTACCAATGTCATGGAGTATAAAGGTTTTATAATTAGCCTATGAAGTTTTATGTTCTGTATTGATAACATAATGAGTGTCACCGTCTATTTTTCCTGTGCTTCAAGTGGTTTTTGAAGGTTATAAAATGACCAGTATTGACTGATTATGACCTTGTTGGCAAAACTCATCTGAATACTTGCTACTGGTACTTCAAATTATTGCCCAAATTTTATGATTTAAATTGTTCCTTACTGCTCATGCCACTGGCCTTATAAGTGCCTACTCTCTCCCTTATGTTCCATACCCATTGTAGTCCAGGATGGGACTGAGAGGTAATCTTCCCCGTGATATGACCCCAAAACTTGATGACATGAGTTCAGTCCTTGGGAACCACATAGTCAAGGAAGATAACTGACTCTCATCCATCGTATTCTGACACTCTTATATGTTGTCACGGCACATAGGCACCCACTTACTGCCCCAAATCAAGAGTGAAGTAAATGTGATCAAAAATAAAAAGCGTCTATTAGAGATACTCCACATTTGCTTTTGGTATAATGTGGCAGAAAAAGTAATGGTTTGGAGTATATGTATGCTTTGAGCCTGTGGTATAATGCACAGGCAGGGATACCGGATGATAGTTGAGGATACTTCTGTGTGGAATTGAGTATTCCTGGAATGTTGTGAAAAATATATCCCCCATAGTTTGATACTTTACCTTCACCTGAAAGTTAATTGTTTACTGTGCTTTAGTTGAATAAACAACAACAACAAAAGAACTCAGGGAAGGTTTACAGCTCCTGATAGCAGGACAAGATCTGCCAATTTCTCCCTAGGAGGGAAATTAGATTTGAGGGAGAGGTAGGGACATCAAAATGGGAATTTCTCAAGTTCTGCCAGGGTGGAAGGAGTCAATTCTCATGTGGTCATAAGGTTTTAAAGGAAAGAGGAGATAACTATGAGGTTTGAACACTGTTGAATTTGCCTTTCAAAATCCCTTTGGAAAGAATCACATTGAAGTCTCCCACAGGAAGTTGATTCTTCAGCATTGAATTGGATACAAAGTAATATCTTTGTGATACTGAATTCATTGAAAACTGTGAACTCACTCAGCTGGGGATATCTTCAGGGGATAAGAAGAACACAAGGGGTAAGAGGCTCATGTATAGTGAGAGCATTAGTGTTGAGTGGACCCATGCCCATCCACACTGCTTAGGTGACTGTCTGTTATATGAATATAATTGAATTATTCTGAATAGAAGCTTCCCCTAGTTCCTTACACACTGAGGTGCTGGTGAGTTTTACACTGGATATTAAACAAGAGACACACTGAAGATGAAAAGTTTCTCTTCGTGGCCAGAGAGACGTCTTAGTGGTTCAGAGAGCTCGCTGCTCTTCCAGAGTTTCAGTTCCCAGTACCCACATCATGCAACGCCCAGTTGTCTACACCTTGAGTTGTAGAGGATCCGAAGCTGTGCTGACCTATGCGGCTATTGGCATACTTGTGGTGAATTTACATGTGATCGGGTACACATGTAGATACATAAAATTAGAAACAATAAATCATAAACAATTGAACAAGTCCTCAAAACATCTCTTTTCCAAATGGAGAATTTCCACGGATATGGACTATACTGACTCAAAGAAAAAATAATTCAGCATTGTTTTAAAACAAACACCCTCCCCCCAAAAAAATCTTTGAAATTTCCCCTTCTTTAATAATGTCAGTCTAAAGGTATGTATCATTAAATAACATTTATTTTCACAAGGCCTCAGCACTACACAAACAAGTACAGGCAACTGAGTGGGAGAAATATTCATCCACAGGGAAGAACATACCAGTTAGTTATTCAGTCCCAAATGGTCAACCCTGAAAACATACACATACAAGTTACATCATACAGATTGCGCAGGGTTTATTTGTGTATTTTGGAATATTTGTGTATATATACAATATACACATTCATGTACATATATGATGACAATTGATAAAATGAGGCTATAATTTGGAAAGACAGCAAAAAAGAGTGTATGCAGGGGTTTTGAGGGGGACGGGGAAGGGCAAAAGGATGTAATCATAATCTTAACGGTGAAAAATCATCATCTGGGCCTACAAAGTAAAAGATATTGCTGCAGTGAAGCAGTATTTATCAAGGAGTGCTTGCTTGTTTCAGGCTCTTTCGAACTTGCCGTTTGAAACCGTTTGGTTTTGTTCTGATGTAGCTATCTCCATAGAAGTCCAGCGGGCTCATTGGGTCAGTGTGCTCACATAAAGTCAGAAACCCCTGCTTTGATTCATATATATATGCATACAACAGTCCGTTAAAACGTAGGTTTATATTCAGAAAGTAGTCTGTTGAATCAAGAAAAGATTTTGGAGTTATAGCTCACTCGAAGGATGCTTGCCTTGTGTGAGTCTTGAGGTTCAATCTTCAGTACTGAAGTAAAGATGAGGCAGAAGGAAGTAAAGAAGGGAAAAGAATTTGGATTTGGTATAGAATGACTTCAAAGAAGCAGGCTTCAAACAAGATCCCTGTTGCCTTTTCTGTAACCCATGAGTTACATCAGACAGGCCCCGAGTGGAGTGCCAGGAGTCTAATTAGCAAGAAAGAGGAGGGTTTATATGAACAAGAATTGTTGAAACCAAGGTTGGATAAAGCACAGGGACAAATAGCCAAACGAATGGAAACACATGAACTATGAACCAAAGGCTGAGGGGCCCCCAACTGGATCAGGCCCTCTGAATAGGTGAGACAGTTGATTGACTTGATCTGTTTGGGAGGCATCTAGGCAGTGGTACCAGGTCCTGGGCTCGTTGCATGAGTTGGCTGTTTGAAACCTGGGACTTATGCAGGGATGCTTGGCTCAATCTGGGAGGAGGGGACTGGACCTACCTAGACTGAGTCTATCAGGTCGATCTCAGTCCTCGGGGGAGGCCTTGCTCTGAAGGAGGTGGGAATTGGGGGTGTGCTGGGGGGAAGGGGAGGGGGACAGGAAGGGGGAGAACAAGGGAATCTGTGGCTGTTATGTAGATCTGAATAGTATTGTAAAATAAAATAATAAAAAAAGATATAGCATGTAAAAAAAAAATAAGAATGGAGTACAGGGAGGGAGGTACTTTAAATCCAGAGAAAGTTTATGCTCCTTCTGTTAGAGAAAATGCAAGTGTCCATGTCATTACACTCAGTCCATATGTGTGATTCATTTCAAACACATTTCTGATACTCAGATTGATTTTCTTTCACCATTGCCTCCTGGACAAGATTCCTCCCTTCTTACTGTGTTGTCTCCAGTCAAATAACTCGACACACTGAGATGGAAAGTTAGAGGAGGATCGAAATGCTCTACTTTCATTGCTCTTTGCTTCTCACATCTCTTCTTGTTATAGTAATGGCTTTATTTGTAAAGTACGTGTGCCTTCAGTGACTCTCTTTGTACACTGGCCTATTTGTTGAGCATGTCACAGTGTTCCTGAAGGTGGTTCCACACTCTCACAGCATGACTTGCCGCAGCAGGCCTGGTGCCTCTTCCATGGTAAAGAAGATGTTCAAAGAGCCCTCATGAGACACTGGCCAAATATTTGGCCTTAGAAAAGAACACAGGCTTAAAAATTCAATTTAATTGAATAAATATTTACTGGGCAGGTATTATGTATTAGATACTGACTTATATTGCACAACATAAAATCTATTAGCAAAACAAATAGAATTTTTAAAAAAAAACTATTTTCAGTCTAAGCTCAATGATGAAAAAGAAATTGGTCTTTTGGCTTTATGTTGCACACCAAAAAAAAAAAAAACCCTTTTATTTCAAGATCCTAAGGATGGACTTCATGAACACTTGTGATACCTTACACATTCTCCTTTATTCTCCAAACAGTGGGTTACAACTGATACGGCTTAAAGTTTTTAACGGAAAGGACCACAGATTCACTCTACCTATTTGACCAAATATTCCTTTGATCTTATTACTAAGTCTACTGTGTGCTGAAATCTAAAATTAGCCCAACGTTTTTGAATTCCGTTGTCTGTTTTTACTGAAAAAATAATTTTGTTCATTTGAGCTGTGTGAAGTAGTCATCATTGTAGAGATTAGTAATTTATATTGTACAATGTTTTAAATGAAGTTTGCATTCAGACGTTCCTTGTGTGTGTCATTGGCTTATCAGTTGATAGACAAGAGGACATAGATACTGAGGCCTGAAGGTGTAGTTAGTTGGTGAACCACTGAGTGTGTTTTGAAAATCACTAAACAAGTTTTGGAGATCATATGTTGTTATGGGCGATCAGTCTATCTTTTTATCTTTTACAAGATTAACTCTGCTTGTAGAATAGATTCAATATCCCTCACCCCTGTCTCCCACCACCTTGTCTCTCATTTTCATAATGTAATGTCTTAATAAAATTGCATCTAATCCTATTGTTAAGGAAACATTTATAGAAGTGACTCAGGAGCTCCCTTGAAAGGGTAAATGAGAAAAAGTTTTTTTTTTTTTAAAGAATTACAGGGAGGGTGTTGACATGTGGACTTTCATCTTGCAGTCTCTGGTATCCAGGAATGTAGGCTTCTTTCTCAATCTGTAGAGTCCCTACATTTTGTGGAATGCCACGTACAATCTCACTGAGGACTAACATGGGAAATAAGATTACATAGCAGAATTAGAGCATTGATTCCTTTTTCTGCAACTTGGGTGTGGTAGAAAAAATAACCATAGGAATCAATCTGAAGTACTGACCAGTCCTTAAGAAGAACAGCTATGCTATTGGGATGGGGATAAGACCACCAGACAGAATGCACTCAGTTCTTTATTCCCCATTTTAGAAGACACACTAGCCTTCCCACTGTGCCCTGAATGTCAGGCTTCATCTTTTTATTTCAGGATGAGTGTGAGATACATGTTTTTCCCTTCATCTGTGAGAATGACTTGTATATTATTTTTTAACAAGCATATTATTCCAGGTTGATTATGCTTCTACAACAAACAATGTTTTTCATTCTTTTACTCTTGCAAGCATTCCAACACTTATTCGATGATGCTCTGAATACCAAGCTAGATATCTCTTCTGACAAACAGGAATGTGCAGGCAGTGTAAAGAATACATACAAGTGCTGCTCCAGATCAAAAGAGTACCATTACACTGAGGAATTTTACTTATAAGTTTAAAAAAGGCAAATTAGCCCTCAGAACTAAAGGTGTAACTGAGGAGAAATTAAATAGATTAAATAGCAATGTTAGTAATAAAGATGCCAAATTATTTTTGAATATTCTTGGATACTTCTATAAAGAGAAAATTGTGAATTTTATAATTTGTATCTGGGATAATTTAGAAGTGCATATACCAATGGGAATGAATGTTTGCGGAGTGTAAGATGCAGATTAATTTCTATAAAATTGTCCAAATCAAGTGGTAAATTGCTAGTATCCATTGCAATTAGTTAAATAATTTTGTGCTTTCTCCAAGACACTATGATTTATTATTTACTCTTTGAGGAGTAACAAACTCTTTAGGGAGAAATGACCGTTGATGATAGTCTCTCAAATCCAAAAACAGAAAACACATGCTATGAAATGTACAACATGCTACAAATGCTCAACTACTCTTGATAGACTGGTCACACGAGGGTTGTCTTAGATTGATGGTCATTGTATTTTCTACATAATTCTTGGAGTTCCTTAACATAGTGGAAACTTGGCAAATATTTGTTATCTGGATAAGTTTAAATATGTGAGCACATATACTACTTCAATTTAATCTCACTGGAGGAGCTTGCTTTTTATAATGATGACAGCAGGTTCCATGAAGCAGCCCTCTTAACCCAACTGATACATGTGAGACTAATGCCTCTCCTCCTATACATGGGTTATCTGCCGTTTTCTTAGCACTTTAAAATACTGTTTTGGCCACATATGTATGTACTTCCTATCCTGGACTAATTATTTTTTTTTTAATTAAATTGTTTTTCATTCATTTTATATAACAATCAAAGATTCCCCCTCTTCCTTCCTCCCAACTCCCAGCCTCCCCCTTCCAACCCCTCCCCCATTCCTACCCACAAGAATGGAAGGCTTCCCATGGAGAGGAACATCCAGTAGAGGCAAGTTCAAGCCCTTCCTCCTCTCTCAAGGCTGCACGAGATGTCCCATCATAGGTAGTAGGCTCCAAAAAGCCCACTTATGGACCAGAGATAGATTCTGATCCTACCTCCAGGGGGCTTCCCAAACAGATCAAGCTACACAACTGTCTTGCCATGCAGAGGGCCTAGTCCAGTCCCATGTAGGCTCCACAGCCATTGATGCAACTTTCATGAGTTCCCTCTAGTTTGGTTTGGTCATACTTGCATGTTTCCCCATCATGATCCTGATGCACTTGCTCATAGACTCCCTCTTCTCTCTCTTGACTGGACTCCTGGAGCTCTGCAGGCCTTGTTCTTCATATTTTCCCAATCTCAATACTTATGTTTTTCATCTTTGCCTTTATTTTCTTTCCAACTATGGTCAAGCTGCTCCAGAACAAATCAGTCTATTGGCATATGAGACAGTCTAACCTCCTTCTACACAACAGCCCTGGAAGTCAGCATCATGGAACAAATTTGTCCAGTGTAGGTGGCCTAATCTATTTCCCAGTTGTTCATATGCCTTCTTTGCAAGCACCTGTGAGCCTTCTTCATTCAGGATAGCCTCTAACTGTTGCACCATGGATTTGCTGCTGCTTCCTCAAATGTGAGCATGGAGTGATGTGATGGAGAACATTATCCATATTTTCATCACAGAGATGTTTGGAGGATGACATGGGTTAACATTTATAGCACACAGAAAACAGTGTTGGATATGTAATAAGAACTACTAAATCACTTGACAAATAAACAAACAGCGTGGAGGAAAAGGTTAGTAATGGTGATATTTAAACAAACACAATTTTATTTATTTTTGCTAGAATTCTAGGGCAAAGATTTTTGTTTTAATAATGTAGATTAGTGCCTAGGAAAGCCTCATGAGTTCCAGGGATAGTTTCTGCCTTGTAGTTAACATACTACCATAAAAAAAACCAGCAAAAGTAACTGGGGGGCTGAATGATCTTTCACAAGGGTCGCCTAAGACCAATGGAAAGCACAGTTATTCACATTATGATTCATAACAGTAGGAAGATTGTAGTTATGAAGTAACAATGAAAATGACTTTATGGTTGGGGATCACCACAACATGTGGAACTGTATTAAAAGGTCACAGCATTAGGAAGGTTGAGAGCCACTGGATTGAATTGTCTGAGGAAGTGTCTATGCTGTGTCTAGGGTTACAGAGTGTTTTCTAGCAGACCCTAGAGCTAAGCCCATTGTCCCACCAGTCATGAAATTTACTTTTCTATGTTCCTTCAAAAAATCCACCGCCTGCTCTTTTTCCAGTGCCTAATGTGGTCATTTAAACCATTTGGTATTTATATTTCTAAGAATTCATTTTAACTTTGTGTAATACTAAGGTGACTTAACAGTATTAGTTTGTTAAAGATATGTCCTTTCTAGAATAGTGAGGAATCATGACTAAAATGTTTTGAATATCTTGTCAATCCAAAAGTTTTTTTTTTTTAAGACATTTTATTTAAAGGACCTTTCTGGCTTCACATGGAATCTATTTATTCTGATTTGTGTAGATAATCATATAATTACTTGAGTTAGCTGATGTTAGATTTTGCCAATTAGGATGGTGAGGTGGGGGAAATCAGAAAAAGACATCCTAACTTCTCCATCCCCATTCAGTACTTATTTATGGAGTGTCCATGGTTTGGATGACAGTACAGTAATGGCAACTAGAGTTATGCAGCTTAGATTCTGGTGAAGCAAGTGTGTATAACACAGTGGGATAGCAAGTGTATACATTTTAAAGTTTGAGTACACAACTACATTATTATTCTGCCACTCACTACATAACTATGTTAGATTTTTTTTTAAACCACTCTGCCATTTTAAGGTCTCTACATGTGATGTGAAAATAATAAAAGTACTGTATAGGGCTGTTGAGTTAATATACTCAAAGTACTCAAAGAAGAGCCTGGTACAGAAGTGCTTTTAAAGCACTTATTGTTTTATTATTATTACTAATTATTATTATTAGTATTAGTATTGATTAGCTGCTTGGCCTCACCTTGAGTAAGGGTATACATAGGGAGAAAAGGAGAGCAAGAGAGTCAAGAATTATGAAGCTGCAACTTCAGATAGGACAATCAAGATAGCTCTCCGTAAGGACGGGATAGTTAAAGCAGAACCCTGAATGAAACAGAGAGATAAATAATTCTAACATTAAATAGCGGGGAATTTAAGGCGGAGAGGACAGTTAGGGACAGTGCCACAGGGTGGCACAGTAGGTACTGGTTTTGAGTTGCCTGAGTCTATGTGATAGATGTTCAGGGAGCTAGAGAGGAAGAAAGGGCTGGAGAGAGTGGATGAAGATTGTATAGGTCTTCATGAAACCAGGCTTTCAGCTGTGGATTATATCCCAAACCATGAAAAGCCAACCGAGGGTTGTGTAGTGGTTTGAAAGAAAATGGCCCCCAAAGGAAGTGGCTCCAGTAGGAGGTGTGTCCTTGTTAAAGTAGGTGTGGCCTTGTTGGAGGAAGTGCATCACTGTGGGGGTGGGCTCTAAGATCTCTTTTGCTCAAGCTTTGCTCAGTGTGACACTCAGTCCACTTCCTCTTGCCTACAAAATGTAGGACTCTCAGCTCCTTCTCCAGCACCTTGCATGCTGCCATGTCCTACCATGATGATAATGGACTGAACCTCTGAACTGAAAGTGAGCCACCCCAGTTAAATGTTTTCCTTTATAAGAGTTTCTGTGGTCATGGTGTCTCTTCACAGCAATAGAAATCCTAACTAAGACAGATGGAATCTGGAGAGACAAGATTCTGTCTCACAAACATACATTGAGAGGTCCAGCATAGAAGGGAAGAGACTAGACTGTTAAGGACTCTATTCTAAAACTCACTGTAACTCAAGACACAGCAGGGCCAAGGATATGTGACCCTTAAAAATTGAACACAAGATACATTTAAAATGTACAGCTAACAATATCATCTAAGGTTGGATTGGTGTGAATAAAGGGAATCAACTCTGTTTCAGTTGGAGGTCTGAGCATCCTGATGATGGTTGTGCCCTTAACTGTGATGGGGTACTTACAGAGGAAGTCCAGTCACATCAGGGTTTCATTTTGGTGTGTAAGAACTGACGCATCAGCTGAGAGTTTGTCCACAGTGTGGGAGCCAGTTACATCCTCATCTAAAGCATGCTTCCTAAAAAGTAAAACAAAACAAAACGTGATGGGAGTGGGTTCCACAGAGAACGGAAAGATGCAAGGATGCTTTGTCTTTTGAAGAGTGTTGATATAAGTAGAAGAAAACATGGAGTATTACTTAGAGACCTTGTGTTTTTCTTTTCTTTTCAAAGAGAAATTAAATAAGTTTATGCATTCTTGGGAATAGGTTTATCAAGAGTTTAAATGAAATATTTTGTTGATGTGCAGGAGTAGGGATAATTTCAGGACTGAAATACTTGCATAAGTAAGAGGGGATACACTTCAACAGAAAGTAAAGAGTGGGCTACAGGGATGTCTGTGCACTCTGAGAAGTAGGCTATTTGTGCATAGAGAGAAAGTGATAGATACAGAGGCTGTGAAATCTGTGGGAGTTCTCTTTTGATTCCTTCTCTCCTCAAAACTTAAATAACAAGCTGAGACCAATGTGAACATATTTCACAGTAGGAAGGGGACAGTAAGAAACACTCGCTCTAGACAATGAGTTGATGAATTAAGTTGTCATCAATACTGAGGATTTATGTGAGGCTTGAGATCACACTTTTAATTTGACTGCATGGGTATTGCATATGTTGTATGTATCTGTGTTTTATACACACACATGTAGCGGGTATTCATGCCCATTCTCATGTCTGAAGGCCAGAGAAGGATGTGGATTGACCTCCTCTATAGCTCTGTCGTATTCTCTTGAGATGGGCTGGGGGAGTCCCATGTTGAACCTGGAGCAGGCCATTTCAACTGGACAGGCTAGCCAGCAAACTCCAAAGGCCCATCTCCCATCTCCCTGTATCTTACACCGTGATGGCCTTACAGGCACATGTATGTATTTGAACTTAGACCCTTAAGGTTCAAGAGCAAGTGCTCCTACCCATTGAGTGGTCTTCTCAGATCATGTTTTGTTTTGTTGTCATCAGTGAAGTTTAGCTATTTGCGTTTAAGCATAGGTCAAGTATATAGTTGGCTTTAACCAGAGCTGGAGATTAGTCAGGTGGATTACTACACACTGAAAGGGAAGATGTACCATAGGCCCATGATGTGCTTGATTCTAGGGAATCATCACCAAAGAACATAAGTGAGAAAGCAGAGTCAGGGAATTGTAGATGCTTCTGGGCTGAAGGACTGTGTGGAATGGATGGTAGCATGAATGCTCCAGATAAATGAAAATGATTTGGAGAAAGTAGAATGTTTACAGTTGAAAACTGACAACAGCAAATTCTGTCAGGTGACTGCATTGCGACTGGCTATTTTGCTGCAGTGGACTAAATTTCTAGAAATAGACATTTGTCCCCAAGAACCCGGAAGTCAGATGATTCACCCACACATGTATTCACATAACTAAGACCATGGACAAAAGAAGCTGTAAAGAGAAAGTAAGTCAAGAGCTCCTGGGTGGAGTAATTCTAGGAAATTCCCAGGCAGGTGGTGGGTATACGAGTTCACCTATCCATTTTGATGTTTTCAGGATTTTCTAGAAAGAAGACAATTTAGCACCTACAATACCCAGGTAACTTTCTTAGGGTATCAGAAAGATGCATTGGACCTCTTTCAAAAGCAGTTTGAATGTCATTTTGCATGGGAGATGAGACTCGTACAGAATTAACTTAAAATCAGGTTAAAAATGTGACGCATCAAATAGTAGAAATATAGCTAACACACGAGGGGTAAGCCAAAGAGTTATTTACAGGTGAGGGATCTAGAAGTTGCATTGTATGAATGGCCTGCCTTTCAGTAGTAAAGACGGAATAGGATTTGAGCATAGGAGTGCAGCTTTATACACAGGAAAGAAACTCAGTGAAGACATGAATAAGGACAAGAAAGCAGCAAGGAGTCCGTTTTTGTTTACAGCATGTAGAGAAGAAACACAAGGGAGAGCTGGAGAATCCAACAGTGTCCAGGTCAGGATTCCAATGCCAAGTGAAGGCCTTTTGTTCTTAAGCAGGAAGAAGTGAGGTAACAATTAAGAATGTAGCAGAAGATTTCAGAAAAACAATGACATGGTCACACATGGGCTTTAGGAAGATCAACTGCAGCTATATGTCCACTGGTTGGGAGAGGAGGAATCTGGAGGACAGACAGGTATAGCATAGGCCAGGTGGGGTGTGTGCTATATTTGTTATGCAAGTTTTGTATTGGTCCATAAATGCTCTGTTGATTGGAAGTGGCACTGAGACAAGGTGAGAGCAATGTCAGGGGACTGAAAATGTTTTGACCTTGGCTGACTCTGAAGAACGTGTCATAAGAATTAGTACAGAACACGGGAAGACCAGGATCAAAGATGTGTGGAAAGATTATCAGTCTGGCTTTGATATATTGAGTTTGAGGTACCCATTAGCATCCCAATGAAGTTATCAGAATGGGGTGACAGAACTAGAGAAGTAAGTAACATTAGTGATAGAGTCCTGTGGTATATTTATTCTGTAAGGATCAGAAGCCACAGTTGAGGATAAGGTGAGCAAGAGCTAGTTGGAAAACAAGCCACAAGACTACAGTGGTAGTCAATCTAAGAGAAAATTAAGGATGAGAAGGATGTGCAGCTGGATCCTGTACCTAGAAAGTCCCAATTGATGGGTGGTAGCAGAGCAATATTAATGAGAAGCATGGTAGCCTTGCCCTGATCTTTGACCAACACTGGGATCGGACTAACAATATTTCACCACCAGGAAGGATACAGACAATATGTCATGATGAAGATGAGTGTGTAGTTGTATTTATAATTTTTATGACCTGTTATCATAACATTCAAGTGCACAACCCATTCAAACAAGCCTTGATGGAAACAGTAAATTACGACTTACTCTAATAGATGTTTGTAATACTGAAACATGAGTCTTTAAGACAAGATCAGTTTACATCAAATGTACTTGGTTTAAATGTCTGTGTCACTGTATGCAATGTGGGATTCGTGGGATTCTGAATTGGTCCTAGAATAGTAAAAGGTTGTTAGTAGAAAAACTGGTGAGATGCAAGTCAGTATATAGTTACACAGTAAAGTTAATTCCGCAGTATGGTGTAGCATATACAATTTATTATTAAGAGAGAAAGCATGAAATATAATAGAAATGCCACACAATTTTTGCAGTATGTCTGTAAATAATATGCCAAATTTTAAGAAACCTTTATTTTTTCAGAAAAAGAATCCCTCCAAATCCCTTGTTACATGTAATGGGAAACATTCTCTACCACATAATTAAAGAGAAAACTTTTGGTCTCATGTAGATAGAGTTCAGATCATAGACAATTTTAATTGTGAGAGCTAACACATTTCAACAGTACTGTATATAAATGAGGCTGTGTTAGAATTCTCTAGGGGAAGGGCAGATGGAATGAATTTATACCTATTAAAGTGGTATTTATTAGATTAGCTCCTATCACACTATCTGGATTAGTCCAATAATGTTTGTCTTTATCCTTGAGGGGCTGCAAAGCTGGTAGCCATTCAGTTCCTGAGGCTGCACGCCTCAGCAGACCCACCCTGGTGCTGAAGACCTGGAGGATTCCTGGAAAGCAACCAGTCTTCAGTCCACATTGGAAGCCTCAGGAATCAGAGTTCTTACATCAGTGAAGTAATGCAGCACCAGCAATGGCATCAGCAGTAGGGTGAGATGAACTCACAAATGTGGTAGTTGCACTCAGCAGCAAGAGGCAAAGGTAATGAAACAGAAAGCAGAGTTTTTCTCCCTCGGACCTTTTATATGGCTGCCACCAGAGAAGTGCTGCCCGCATTTTGAGTCTTTCGTCTTCAAAAGACCTGATCCAGAAAACCTCTTACAGGTGTGCCATGTGGCTTGTCTGTGGATTCCAGATCTGGTCAAGTTGACAAACAGGATTAAACTTCATCTTGGTTCTTATTATAAGAGCATGGTCTTTTTCATGTATCTGTTTCCTCCTGTTGACTTCGAGATGTAGAGCTTCAGTAGCCAATATCAAATGCAGAATTAAACCAGGGCTACTTTTATATTTATATTTGGCCATAGCAAAGCAATACTTAAACCATACTTAACATTTTCCTTGCTAACAAGATCAAAAGGAGGAGTAGTTCCCATTGTTTATTAAACAAAAACTGATGTAACTCAACCAAAAAAAAAAAGAGTAATTATTATTTCTTCCTGGGAATGACTTCTTTTTAGAAGATGATGTTTTACACAGAGGATTCCCTTTATAAAAAGCAACACTGTGTTTCTGGAAGTCCTGGATATTAGGATGCTTATGTAGCTGAGATGGGGTTTTTCATCTCTAATCTCATCTCTCTGGTCTTACCTCTGTTCCCTCCAAGATTGGATGATGCATAACTTCCTGATACAGAGCTCTACTCTGTTTTGATATACTTTCTATGTAGGCAAGGGAAGTTGATTCCCATCTTCTCTTGGCTTTCGTTACTTAATCATCTGCCTATATTCTCCATAAAAGACCTTCCTAAACTGCCTTCCCCTGCCTTGTATTCTTTTATGCCCTCCTATTTTATGCTTGTGTTTACTGGGCTGAATTTTGTTATATATATTTAATAATTGATATGGTTTATTTTACTGTTGGATAAATTTGATCATCTATGTACTAAGTAGTTGAGAACTGGGTTAAGGCTTATAATATGATGGAGAACAGAAAACACATCTAATATTTTTAGCTTTCTACAAACCATTTGATAGACTGTGGCCGATGAAACAGTCATTACAAAGAAAGCTGTTTCTGTCTTGATGTCCACAGGAAGTAGACCTCATTGACCCAGGAACCAGTGTAGCCATGTTATCTGCACAGCTTCATTCTTGGGTTAGTTCTTGTAAAGGAATGTAGAGCTATATAAAGTTTGTGGCACCAAGGTGATCACTGAGCACATCAATAAAACATAAGCACTCGTTCCATTGCAGTGTTTTACTCTTTCATCTGTTTTATACAAATAAAAGTATTGCTGGGAATGTTTGAGAGTGTTACCTCTACTGTATCATACCTCTTCTTACCCTAGTGTGCTATGATTAAGTCTGAGTTCCCCAAGGAAGATACTTTGTAGCCCTGTCAGTTTGTGAAATGTTTGCTCTTTTGTAGACAATGAATGCTCTTGGGGGGTCTGTGACAAAGTGTGAATAATTGTTTGCTGAAAACTGGAATATAGTGTTTTCTTATAAACTTAAGAAGATTATCATGTTCTCTTTGGCATTTCCTTGCTATCGTTTATTTTGGGGTGGTCACACTTCTCAACAGTTGGGGACCTAGTGTGTGGTGGACACTATAATTTCAGTATTTGGGAACATAAGGCTGTAGGATTTGGTGCCTACAGAGGAAAGAACCTACCTCCCACCTAACCCCTTAAAGATGGGATCAATTTGAATAATTAAAAATGCATCTGGGGAGACCTTGATCTGGAGGAGGTGGGAATGGGGGGTGGGCTGGGGGGAGGGGTGGGCGAGAGGGGGAGAACAGGGGATTCTGTGGCTATTATGTTGAACTGAATGGTGTTGTAAAATAATAATAATAATAATAATAAAAAAACCAAAAAAAAAAATGCATCTGTCTGAGCTAATCCATCTATTGCTCTGCTCCCTGTCTGCAATTATAGTAAAATCAATGTGCTCATGTCTGGGTCATAGCCCCACCTCCTACTTGTTAAAAGCAGATACAAAATAGTGTTTATGAGAAAAGAAACAGGAGAGGGTGAGACATGTGTAAGTGCTGTTTTCCTTTTTTTTTTTTATTTGAATTAGGAATTGTAGGGAGAATTCCAGTGGGGCAAATAGTCATTAAAGGTCTGCAAATCAGGTAATTAAATATAAGTGCAATGGAGGAAAAGCACCGTAATAGATAAACAGTGTTCTGTTAACTTGGACTATTTGTTTGCTGTGGTATGTAAAACTTGGCTGTGCAGAGAAAAATTTCTTACAACAGTCTTGCTTGTTAATATAAAAACCCAGTGTCTTGGGAAGAAATTTGAAAGAGATGCAAGGGCCTAAAGTGGTCCAGCTGTTCTAAGTGAGTACCTAGATTCCTGGGTGATGCAATGGGAAGTAATAGTGAAAAATTAGTTAAGGGGAAAGCACTGCCTGATCTTGCTCAAAAACTTTGAAAATGAATGGGACACCTCCCACAGCCTTGAGGCAGGGGGAGGGGCTCAGACCCGCCTCTACTGAGTGTACTGGACTCTGCTGATTTCCCCATGGGAGGCCTTACCTTCTTGTAGGAGGGAATGGGGGGTAGAGAGGGGGATGAAGCTGGAGGGGCGGGAGGAGGGAAGAGGGGAATCTGTGACTGGCATGTAAAATGAGTAAAATAATTATTAGCCGGGTGGTGGTGGTGCACGCCTTTAATCCCAGCACTCAGGAGGTAGAGGCAGGTGGATCTTTGTGAGTTCAAGGTCAGCCTGGTCTACAGAGTGAGATCCAGGAAAGGTGCAAAGCTACACAGAGAAACCCTGTCTTGAAAAACCAAACCAAAAAAAAAAAAAAAATCTTAATAAAAAAGTGAAAGAAAAAAAAAAAGCGAATAGTCTAGGTGATTCTGAGTGTTGGTATTAGCTATTTCTTGTCTTAACCTGTGATAGTATTTTATGTATATTCATCTAGCTTTAAATATCATATGTGTGGTATTTAGTTATAGGTACCATAGTTTCTATTGTGTTTTTAATCATTTAGGTAGAGGGTTTGCAGTAATTAATTCAGTTAATTTAGTTTCGAGCTTTAAATGATTAAAATCTAAACAGCTTTCTCCTTCAGAAATCCTTTTCATATTTAGCTATGCTATATCTTCCATCACGGTTTTACATAAATAATATAGGTGCAGATTTAAAGAACCAGTACTATCAAATATAAAACGGTAACATATTTCAAACGTAGCTTTAAAGTCACATGCATAATGTGATCTTTAAAAAATATTTTTGTTAATTCTTTGATGACCTTATGCAATGTGTTTTGACCATATTCACCCCCAAATCCTCCCCTTAACTCCTTCCAGATCTACCAAACTTCTGGTCCTCCTTTTTTTTTTTTTAATTGAGCCCACTTTGTGTCTTTCTTTCTTACATTTCTCCATGTGGAGCCATTCAGGGGAGCACAGTCTACTGGCAGGGGACAATATCATTAAAGAAACCCGACTCCTTTCCCCAGAAGCCATCAACTGCCCATGGTTTCTCAGGTAAGGTGGGGACTCATGACCCCCTTCTCTCGCCATGCTAGAGTTCAATCTTGTGCACATAACAGCTGTGAGTTCCTGAACACAGCAGTCAGGTGGTGTCCAGAGGACACCATTTTGGGCCAGCTCTTCCTGACCTCTGGCTCTTACAGTCTTTCCACACCCTTGTGCATGATGATCCTGTAATGTTGGGGAGGGGTTGTGATACAGATGTGCTGTTTATGGCTGAGCACTTTGTAGTTTAACCAGTTGTGGCTGCATTAACCACCGCCCACTACACAAATAAACTTGACTGATGAGATCTGAAAGATGCGCTAATGTAGCGGTAGAGAGAGATGAATTTTTGATCTTTTTTATGTCCACAACTTTTGCTTTTCCACATGGTTCTAAAAGATCTGAAGCATATCTGATTTACCACCAGAATTAAAGACCAAACACTTTTGTCACTCCAGGGATAGGGTTGATGTTCCTCAAATAATTTAATGAACACACCTTTAATAGAATTCAAAATACAATACTCACACACACAGATACATACGTATACATATGTATATGTGTATACACACTATATATATATACACATGTTTTACATACATTTGAGGTTTGGTTTTTGAGATAGGGTTTCTTTGTGTAACAAGTCTGGTTGTCTTAGAACTCACTCTGTAGATCAGGCTGGCCTCAAACTCACAGAGATCTACCTGCCTCTGCCTCCTGAGTGCTGGGATTAAAGGCGTGCACTAGCACCGCCTGGCTCCACTTAAATATTTTTAATTAAACAGGTGTCAGCCTGGTTACTTTTAAGACTGTCATGATGTGAATTTTAACTATATGCATGCATTTCGGATAATCACTTTATGAGAGCAAGATACCATGTAAAATACCATTTTAACAACTATAGTTCATAGGCATTGTTGTTGGCGTATATGAGTTATTATTGAATTCATTTCAAAGAGTAAAAACTTGAATTTTCAAAATACCCAACTAATTGAAAAGTCAAAATATATACTAAGTCTGTTTAGATCAGAAGCAAGGCCCCTTTCACTGTGCCATATTGTCTTTCTAAGATTACATCTTTTAAAAACTAGCTGTCTCTGAAATGATTAGTGGTAGAGGAATGAGACAGAATAAATTTTTAAATGAATAAATGGTAATAATAATTTACTTTTCCCGCACAGTTTTTTTCTAAGATGGTAAGAAGTTGATAATGATATTTCTTGATATTTTGTACTACTTTACCCCTACTTTTAGAATCTTTTATTTTAAACCAGTAGAGCATGGCTACATGTATATAAACCTAACAGTTATTACTCTGAAGGATAAAGACATTTAGACCTGACTGATTCGGAGTTTTTTTATTTGTTACTGCTACAATGTTGTGCAATGGTTTGTAAAATTATTACAGCTAACTGCATAACATAATAAAACTCAATGTTGAATATGTATTAGCGTATCCTGTGAAGAGTGAAGAGTCACAGTGAATTAGAAGTGAAAGTTAGTTTTTGATGAATAAAAGCAGATGACATTAATTGACTACTTAGACAACATCTATCCAATTTCTTAAGGGTGTGCAGTATAAGACTGTGAACTTTGGCAGGTCAGTATCTGCTAGCTTTTTTTTTTTTATTTTAATTACCTAATAGGAAGAGGTACATCATTGGATGGCATTATAGGATAGTGTTTAATTGTTAGAGAAATTTACATTCCCTAATATTCTGACTATATACCAAGTAATAGCTTTCATTTTGGAGTTTATCAACCATTTTAAAAGGGAATATTTTGACATTACTATCAGAAAACTGCAGTATGATAATGAAACTCAAAGACCATTCGGCATTTGAAAAATAGCCTTTAAATTGCTGGGTAAACAGAATGTGGTTATAAATTTCCTCTTGGAAGCCGGTCGGTGGTGGCGCACGCCTTTAATCCCAGCACTCGGGAGGCAGAGGCAGGCGGATCTCTGTGAGTTCGAGGCCAGCCTGGGCTACCAAGTGAGTCCCAGGAAAGGCGCAAAGCTACACAGAGAAACCCTGTCTCAAAAAAAACCAAAAAAAAAAAAAATTTCCTCTTGGACAATTTTTGTATCTAAAAATCACACAGGGTTTTTACAGAATTTCACATTTGCTTCACTTTTGGAGTCATAGAAAAGTCTTCCTATGTTTTTTTTTTATACAGTTAGAAGTTAGCGTGTGCCACACAGATTGTGGTGATAAGTTCCTAAATTTTTCAAATGAGAAATTTGTTCCTTTGGAGCACCTAATCAATATATAAGTATATGAGTTAAAACTTTGCTTCTGTACCCCAATCCCATTCTGCACAAATGTGGTGCTTACTGAATACATGGTCCTTTTTGCATACATACATCAAATTTCAAGTGTTTATATGTATGTACATCTTTGTAAACACATGTAGGCACAAGAAAGAAATCTTCTTCTTCTTTTTTGTCCAAATTGTTAAAAGTCTGGTCCTGTTATTTTTTTAACCATTTAACAGTATATCCTGATACTCTCCCACTCAGGGTTTAGGGAACAGCATCATTGTTTTTAATGATATCCCATTTTATGCAAACACACTGTTTGGTTAACCAGTTCCCTGTGTGTAGTTTCCCCTTTTCACCATTGAAATTATTCTCAAAGATCATCTTTCTTCATATACTCTCTAAAGTGATTAAGTTCCAGTTGATTGTTTTTCCAGTTTTATTTGATCATCCTATATGTAAAAAGTTATGTGATCTACTGAATAATGGAAAGCTAGGAGCAAGAACATGCATAAATTGAAAGTCGCCCCTGAATAACGTGTATCTATTCAGGTTCTTTATTAGTCTGTCTTACACACTCTAACCCGGGGAGCCTACTTATTTCATCCTGCCATGCTGGCCTTTCTAGAAAGCACTGCAGAGAACAGTCCGCCTCCATCTCAGCAGCATGTTAGGGTTATAAAATTTTGATTCTACACTGCAGCAATTAAATCAAAATCTCAGTGGGTGGAGCCCAACCTTGGTGAGCCACACTAGATGATTCCAGATGCCGCTGATGCTGAAGATGACTGATTCTGAGAAAAAAGATGTTTCCTGGAGTAAAGCAGATGCATAAGAAAAAAAAAATCCAATGAATGTCAGCAGAAAAATTCCAGTAACTTAATCTGTCATCAAAAGTTAAGACACATGATGAACATATCTATAGAGTGCTTTTTTTGTTTTAAATAAGAAATTTCAGGTCTGTATTTCTAGGCCTTATTTGGTTGGTGGAAACAGAGGGATAGCTGGTAGCCCATTGCTATTCCTCTTGTCCGCTACCACAGCTTGTGGCCCCTCTTTGAAACATTTGTCTTAGCTGCATTTTGTATGTTCTTTTAAGGCATGGCACTCTTCAAACGGTGTTTTTCTCCTGACGGGGGATACACTCCCTGAGAACAGGGCTACTTCAATCCATACTCCTTCCCTATGGGTTAGGGGCAGTGCTGACCAGGTTGGCACTGGGTCAGTGCTGGCCCTGTGAATTAATGATTAGCACTTTGGGAAGTCAAAGGAAGTCTGGGTCTCCAGGGAACAGCATGGAACCAGACTGTCCCTGGTTTTGCCCTTTTAAGGCTCTCATGTGGCAATGTAAAAACAAAGTGTGTCGTATTTCACTTATATTTAGATTTTTATACAGGGAAACACTTTGGGGAGAATGTAAATTTTCATTGTGTGTGTGTGTGTGTGTGTGTGTGAGAGAGAGAGAGAGAGAGAGAGAGAGAGAGAGAGAGAGAATAACAATAGCAGAACAGACTATTACAGAGGACAAAATAAATTTAATAAAGTAAGGGGTAAATTTATTAGTAAGGCAAAGGATCATGCAGTTTTTTTTCAAAAACTGATGATATTTACAAAAAAATAATTCAAAAGAGACCTGGTTCTCATGCAGTTCAGAAAGATGGTAAGAGTTGGGTTGAAAAAGGGAGTATAAAGGATCTGGGTCAATTCAGCACTGGAGAGGGATTGTCAGAACTCCATAAGAAAATGTTCTAAAGATACGAAAGTTATCATTTTTAACATCTAAAATTAAAGCTAACAGGTCTGGCATGGCAAAGGAAAGAATAAGAATTTTTAAAAATGTGTTCTAGGGCTTTAAAACTACACTGTAAAATAGCTACTCCAGTTATCAAATGAAGCATAGAATATTCCACTGTACTTCTGCAGATATAGATGAATTTCTAAACAGTCGTATTAACTAAGAAACATAGAGCCACATATAGAGGTAATAGCCAAAGAGATCAGAGAACTAATGAAGAGCCACAACTACCTTGTCTTACCACCTCACCGCCGTTGCTTCCCCAGAGAGAGCTTATTTCAGTCTAACTTGTATTTTTATTGCCTTCCTGTTCTGCCTTCTCATTGGCTCTAAGCCCAGCCACATTTCTTTCTCGTCACTGCCTGTCTATACAGACCTCAGGTCTCTATGGTTGGTACTGGGATTAAAGGCGTGTGTCACCACACTTGGCTGTGTCCTTGACCACACAGGTACTCTGCCTGTCATATGATTGGATTAAGGGCGTGTGCTACCACTGCCTGGCTTCTGTTTATGCCTATGTGACCTCGCTGTGTGACCTCTGAACTCCAGGCAAACTTTATTTATTAACATACAAATAAAATCACATTTCAGCACAATGAAAATATCACTACGTGCGGATTTTTGTGCATTTGAGGAAATGAAACAATCACTGATAGTTTGATGGCCGGTGCCATTGTGCAGGTGACAATAACTGTTGTCAGATTTAGCAGGTTCAGATGCCTAGCAGCAATTCACCAACAAGAATGAACTCTCAGAGTTGTTTTGTAGACTTTTTTTCTCCTTTCTCCTTTTTTTTTTTTTTTTGGTATTGTTTTGAAATCTTATTGGTCTTTTCTTTGTATAATTTGGTTTCTGTGTCTGTGGGATTCATGTGTAGGTGTGGGTGTGTTTCTTTCACATTATTTTTTAAAGAGAAAGAACAAAAAGTTGGGTGGGTGGGGATAATCTGGAAGGAATTGAGGGAGGGAAAATACGATCAAAATACACTGAATGAAAAAGTTTTCTTTTTTTTTCTAGAAATAAAAGATAAATTTTCCCATCCCTTTTTCCTCTTCCCCAACCACATCGTTTCTTTTTTTTCCTTTCCTTTTGTTTTTGTTTGTTTGTTTGAGACAAGGTTTTTCTTGCGTAACAGCCTTGCCTGTCCTACGATTCATTTTGTAGACCAGGCTGGCCTTGATCTCACAAATTCTCCTGCCTTTGCCTCCATAGTGCTGGGATTAAAGACGTGTGCCACCACGCCCAGGCTGTTTCTTTCCTTCTTCCTAGTAATGCCCCTTGAACCAAGGGAATCTTCTTCATACTACACGTGTTTATTCGATTGAAATCCCTATCCCTTTCAAATTTAGTTTTAGATTTCAGAAGTTACCCTGCTGGGCCTTGAATTCCTCCTATCATTCAGTCAGACCTTGAACTTTTGATTCTCTTGCCTCAGCCTCCCATTAGCTAGAGATTATATCCAGAAAAATAAATTTCATTGATAATTTCAGAAATACAGAAGTCTGAAAGTGAGGGACCTAGAATGTGAACACATGGTGATATTGGATATGTAAAAAAATTAAAAATACTGGTTTTTATGTATTCAGTGTATACCTTTAGGTAAATACTGCTAAGTTATTTTCAAATTTTCATGAGAAGAAATCTATCATAAAATAACCTCATAAGGTCATTTTTATATGACTTCTCCACATAAGAATGAAACCATCTTTGTGCAGATTAATTTTATCCTTCATTTCATTAGTTATTAATTGTGTCTCTTCAGTGTCCTTGTGTTGTTATTTCTATACTGACTACCAAATTCTGTAAAAGCGTCACTAAGAAGGTATCTTTGCCCCAGATGAAGAAAGGTGATATTTGTGACGTCAAGTGGCCATTAAAACAGAATGTATAGGCAATACCGGCGTGTTAAAATTGATTGTCTTAATAAAAGAAAACAACCTAAATAGCCTATGGAAATACACAAACACACACATGATGTAAATTTGCATTCTGTTAGTTTTAGTTAATGGGTTACGGTTTAGAGAAACTATTTCCTCAAAAGAATCAGGTATGGAAAGTATATTCCCCAGTGCCACGTGTAATATTAAAATGTGGGATGACTCTAAAGTGATTGGATTCTGATGGCTGTGGCTTCGCCATGGGTCTTATCAGTTGCTGGTTCATTGGATGGCCTTTGGGGAGATGGTGGGGACTATAACGTGCACCCTGACAAGAGGACGCCGGTGTCCGGGCAAGTGCCTCTGGGGCTTGTGTCCTGTTTGAGGCCTCATCGCACCCTTCACCCTGACTGCCACGAAATGAGCAGATTCACCTACAATCTCCCCTGATACCACTTGTCCATCAGCCCAGCAGCAAGGAGCCATGTGGCTATGGATGGAAGCCGTCAAAGCTGTGGACCAAAATAACTTTTCCTTTAACTTTGGCTTTCTCAGGTAACTTTTTTTTTTTTTCACAGTCCTGAGAAGCTAACACATACATCATGCTTTTCAGCATTTGTTCTAATAATATCGCTTCTCTCTTTTTGACTACAGAGCAATGGAATTGCAGTGCTAAGTGCTTATCATGTAGAGATGTAGTTTAGAACTGTATAACTAGGGTACCTTCTATCCTAATTTTTGAGTGCTTCGTGAGTTGACAAAGTTAGGATTAATAAAAGATTTTCTTAGTGAACTTTAAATCCAGTGAAAAATAGTATCATTTTGTAAGGCCAGTCTCACAGATTTTAGAAGGTTTGGAAATTTCATTAAACCAGAATTCTGTTGCTGGTGCCATGCCCCAGAGATTAGTCAATCCGTTCTCCTGTTTTACAGATGAAAACTCTAATTCTCCAAAGCTGAAAGATCTGTGAGCCATATACAGATTCCAGAATCCCTTTACTCAATGTTCACTGCTCTTTCCTGTCATTTTTCACTGAGCTTTGAGTTAATCAGGGCCAAATATTTGTTATCTATGATTTCCCTTCCATTTGGCAAACTCAGAATTTGTTTTTCTTCAAGAAACCCAACATTATCCTCGTCTTGTACTCTGAAGCTGGCTTGGGGATTTATAAATGGAAATAATGTTAACATAGTCCAAATCTGTGGATATCTGGTCCAAGTGTTTAGATTACATTAAGGTATAAAGGTCAGGACTAGAAAAGACAGAATGTATTGAAAGTGGAACCACTGTGAGTATGAACATAGCATCCACCAAATACATAGGGATGGTCATATATTGACCTTGACCTTCTTATTATGAATCCATTCAAACTAGATAGAAATACCTGTGTAATTTCATTATCTATTTTTTTGTTTTTTTATATTAGTTTGTGTGTGTGTGTGTGTGTGTGTGTGTGTGTGTGTGTGTGTCCATACATGAGACAAAGTGTGTGGAGATCCGAGGACTGCTTGAAAGAGTCAGTTGCCTCTTTCAACTGTGTAGGATTTAGGGTTGAACTCAGGCCCTAAGGCTTGGCAGCAAGCGGCTTTGCCTTTACTGAGCTATCTTGTGAGCCCTAATACATTTACTGTTGACACTACTATTTTTATCTCTAAGAGTAGATTTGTGTAATTGTAGTTTCATGCATTCATGCATAATTTCTATTCAAACACTCAAATACATTGACCCTAAGGAAGTTAATTTCTTATAGTTCAAAAATAGGGAAGCCTGAATAATTTCATGAAAAGGTTAGTGTGCCGGGTGCCTGCATTTAAAAGGGTCGTGGAAGACCTCAGGAGAAATACTTGCTTAAGGTCATAATACTTAAATACAGGACATTTATATCAAAACTCTAATTTGCATATGCTTATAAAATATAAAGAGAGAATAAGAAGAAAAACTGAAGGGTGATCTTAATAAATTATCCAAATAAACACAATGTTATTGTGCAGTGAGTAGATTTTGCCATCTATAAAGGAATCTAAGAATAGACTTCAAGGTAAAATTTGATAATGTCATCTTCTAATAATAATAAATCCATTATTACTAGTGACTAATGGGTATAATTTTAAGGCACAACTGACATTGAAATGTCTCACAGCATATTCTTCCACCCTCTATAAATGTGAAGATACTAAATAAAAATTTATAGTGTGAGTTTGGGAAGTGTGTTATAATTTGAGGTAAGACATTGTAAAGAAGTAGTGCTTTTGAATGGAATTATGAAAGGATGTGGTGTGTGTGGGGGGGCGGGGAGATGATGATTCTCTGTTGGACTCCTAACTTCCCCCTTAAACAAATAATCAGGTATGTCCTTGTGAGTCGCGCACCATTCTGATCATTGGAGGATCTAACAACGATCCAAACATACAGTATTCCTGGCCACTGTGAATTCTTGCATCTTGATAATATTTAGACTGCTACAGGCACCTCATCGGAACAGGACAGAGGGGGAGAAGGAGGTAGTGGAGAAAGGGATAGGGCAGAAAGACTGGAAAGGCATTATGTCTGCTGTGGATGTTTCTGAGACTCCATTTCTAGCATGAGCTGTCCTCTCCTGCACTCCTGCAGGTTGCTCTGAGTTTACCTCTGCACCCTGCAGTATCATCTCACTCTGATTCACATCTCACAAGTGGTCCCCCGGCCCCTTTCTCCCTAGTTGATTCAGATCAGCTTGGGTCACTGACTTTTGTATCTCAGAGCTCACCATGGTGCTGATCTGTGTAATGCTCTTTCAGGGAACAGGCATCACACTTTTCTGGCAGAGTTATCAGTTATTTAGAAACACATCTTGGTATTGACTGTTCTTACTACTTTGGGGTTGGTTACTATTGCACTCTAAAAGTTTAAGTTCCAGTACTACAACAGGAAGAAGGTTTACAGAATGAAGAGTTGTTGGCTCCCCCTCTTCCTCCAATTGATGTCTCTCAGCTCTGCTCTCTGCCTTGTACAAACTGAGCTTCACATACTTCATTGTCAAGACACGAGCTGCCATAGGCCTGCCTTCTCATATTCTAGTGTAGGAATTGCATAGTTATGATCAGATTAACAGCTATTTTGGATCTCTTTTAAGTCTTAGGAGTATTTCACTGTAACTTCTAATTATTTAATATTTCATAAAAAACATTCTGCATCACAGAAGTTTGTCAAAAAGCTTCTAGGTTTGTGGGTCTTCCTGGACATTTAAGGGAAATTCCTACACTTGACGTCTATGAGTAAAAATATTCTTGAGTTGGTGCCTGGAGAACTCCTCCAGATCCTCAAGTTTCCATGACAAGTACTGCTTCAAGTTCTTTCAATTCTCTGCAGATCTGTAGTGTGGGAGTAAGAGAGTGAGCATCCATGTGTGCTTTGTTCAAACAGTTAAAATTAAATTCCATGAGTTCCCTCTGGCAGTCTCTCATTTGCTTGACCTAATGTCACCCCTGGTATTTGCTTCAGCAAACCTCTTAAAACATAGATCTGTTGTTTTTATTTTAAAATTTATATACGGAATAGTTTGAGCAGTATTGGCACCTACGATGAAAAACCAAAGTTGAAAATGGAACATCCTGACAGTGAATGTGGGCTCTGATGAATCACAACGTGCCAGCTCTCACGTATTATTATCCTCTACCTAAAGATAGCCAACTGTACTCAGTCACCTTCCCAAGCTGTTTACTCTGCTAACCACTTAAGAATTTAGTGGAGCTGTGTTTATTTCTGGTTGCCACATTGCTACTCCTCAGAACTTTTATTTGCGGGTCAGAATTGATAGCATTATTATATAGATTAGTCACCATGAGCAAGGTGGGTTACTTTCCTGGGAGGTTTTCTTACAGTTCAGAGTGAGATGAGAGATTGACAGAAAGAACTAATCCTTGCCCTTCACTTCTTGGATAAAATGCTGAGTTTGGTATTATACGGAAAACTTGCGAGCTCAAAGTTGTGGAATGAATAGTTTATGGAGCCACATAAATTTACTAGTCAAATAAATTTCCTTTCAACAGTCTCTGTATTTTATTCTGTAAACCAGAAGAGAATAACTCATGTTCCAATTAACAGTGTGTCAGAGAACAATCTTACCCGATTTGAAGTATTATGGATTATTTGTCTAATTCCATATATTTCACATGTGTACTGCCTTTGCTGTAATAAGAAAAAAATCCAGGGACCAGGAATAATCATATAATTAATCTCTGGAAACGTTTTGAATAGCATATGATTTTCAAAATAATGCTTTGACTTGCACATTATAATATTATTTTTTTAATAAAATAGCACCATGACTGGGCTATGATGGCTGAGTAAGCAGCATTGCAGAACCGCTCTTGCTGGAGGAAGAGAAGAGCTAGTCAGGGAACGCATGTTTCCCCTTTGGCCCTTTTGCTGTTTGCTGCTCCCCAATTGATTGTATTCATCCTGTCTGGACTGAGACACAGCCTAAAATGCCCCTAGAAACCTGAACAAGTAACAGTTATGACCTGCGGCTGTAGGAATTGGCAGGACTTTCTCCTGCCCTGTTAAAGCCGTGATAATTTCAAATGTTTACAATAGATTGTAGACACAAATACGAATGCAGTTTTAAAGTGTCCCTTTCTCAAATCCTTAGGTCTTAGAGCTTACCCAAACAGAAATTTCTTGAGGTAATTCATTGTGAGCACCACGGAATCCCAACTAAATATATGAACTACTGAAAATTATTATTGCAGGAGGCCGACCAGATCACACCCCCAGTTCACCTCTCAGGTAGAAAGGATGGAGAAGACCCAGCATGCTTTGGGTTCTGCTGAAACACAATCCTGAGCTTTAAGGAAAGGAGACGGTGAGAATGGATTAAAGGTCTGATTACTACAAGCTATGAGTAGATGAGTTTTGTGCTTCTAGGTCTGTTAACCAACTGCCTACCTATCACACCCAAAGCAATAATAATCACCAAGGAAGGAAATAAAACACCAACATAAAACAAGACATTCAGCCCCACCCTTCCCTTTGGAAAGAGTCAGCTAGACCCGTGAGAGTTTTATCATGAGAAAGAGCAGAACTTCCTCTATGGAACTTGTCTTAGACTTTTGTAATTGGAATTAAACCCCAAAGCAGCTGGGTCTAGAGAACTGGTAGATTGAAGACACACTGGAAGAGGCTCTGGATTTGGGGAATCAAATGTCTCCACAGGACTGTTACTCTGATCAGATTTACATCAGTTTCTTAAGACTGGGACCAGTAAGCCTGTTGAAACCAGATTTCTGTCCACCTCACGTCTCTCCTCAACAATACATGCTTAGCATTTTCTTGTTATTATCAATGTCTGACTCTCAGCTTAGCCTGTGTTCTTAGTTTTAAGGGAGGCAAGAATTTTCAAAGTCAAACCAGCAGAGACTATCTGATAACACTGTCATTTGCACCTCAATCTCAGCTCAAATATCCCAGTTTAAAAAAAAATAACAGTATGCAAGTGGAGCTAATGGGCCTGAGACTAAGTGTCCCATGTGCTCCTAAGCCCCTGTCTGAACTTAAGAAGGGTGATGGGTAAAACCTGCATCTTGTTTTTTTTTTTTTTTCTTACCCTATTGAATATAAGTGACATGCTCCCCTCCTGCTGTGTCTGCCCCCTGATTGACACTCAAGTTGTAATCATCATCTCTCACTGACCCTAGAGGTAGGTTAGTGGCCAGCAAGCCCCAGGGATCCTTCTTTTTCTGTCCCCACCCAATCTTTCACTTGGATGCTGGGAATTTGAGCTTAGGGGCTCTCTATAACATAACTCTCACCTGAAAGGGGATAAGAGACTTTATTCTGGAGCCAAATGTGAGTCATCATGGGCTGGGAGCAGGATTCTAGGTCACCCCTATCTCTTTATTCCAACACATAACCGGTTTGATGGAGTTTTTATAGTAATTGAAAAAAGAAAACATAAAGCAAGGTGCTTAAAAATGGCAGAAATGTTAAGTAGGTTGGTGAAGGCAAATACAGAAAATCTCTGTTACAGATATTCTTAGCGGTTTGGTTGGTAGAAACTACATATTTTGTGAATTTATACTAAAAAGTTTTATCTGTTATTCCCAGGGTGTTGGGCAAAATCTAAAGGTGGGCAAGTCATAGTGATTTAGTGGGCTGAAGACAGCTTAAGATAAAAAATGATTCTGCCGTGGACCCTACAATGTACCAACCTCTTTACAGTCTCCGGAATTCTGTTCAGCTAATCAGTTTTGTAGAAGTTTTCGTCAAGTGAAAGTTGCAGTTTCCTTCTAGGAACTTGGCTCAGAGACATAATCACTGCTTCTGGGCTCAGCTCCTGACTGAAATGTGGGCGAGGGTGGCAAGATAGCTCAGTGGGAAATGCTCTTGCTTTCAAGCCTGACCATCTGAGTTTGGTCCCCATGGCCCACGGAGTTGAAGAAGAGAACTCCTTCTTTCCAGTTGTCTTCTGACCTTCAGATGTGTGCTGTGTATTGTTGGGAGGCCAGGCTGGCTGAAGGTTGCAGTTCCCCATGTCCGGACAGCATTCTGCTCTCTCAGAATTTAGTGCAAAATGGAGGACTCTCTTCTCCCCAGGGGCCTCCTGCTCTCCACCTGACCTTATTTGAAGACTGTCCCTGAGCCTGGATGCCTGACTTATCCTAGTCCTTTGACACAATTCCCTGCAAAAGCTTCCCCCCCCCCCCCCCCCGCCACATATGGTAATTAGGTGCTGTGTTCTAGCTATATGACAGGGCCATGTTACCACAAATGATAACTAGGCATTGTGCTCCAGCCTTGTGATAGGAGCATGCCCCCAAATGCAAATCGGGTGATGCGCCAACCACTGTCCCCAGCCTTTATATCTCCCCACACTCTGAAATAAAGTTGAGCGGTCTCACTGGAGCTACCTACTGAAAAGCTGTTTCTGCTGTATTCACAGGCCTTACAAAGCCCAGCTTCTACTCCCTTTATCCTCGTGGCCTTGTGGCCAGAGGACCACCAGGAAGAGGGAGACCCCCACATTGCATGTGTGTATACCACACCACACACACACACACACACACACACACACACACACACACACAAATCAAACAAACAAGTAAATGTATTATTATTACTAACAATGGCTTGAAATGTGTGCTTAGTTCTTGGAAGACCTTTCACAATCTTTTACATCTCAGGCTTTGCAACATTTGACTCTATGTATTCCAATCCGAGGGAAGCCCAGGCTTCCCATTCTGAACACAGGCCCAAGTACACAGAGGAGACTGACAGCTTTTTGCCATCTTTCTGAGTGTGATCTTAGGTCCTAAGACTCTATTCTTCCAGTCACCATCCTTCCCTTGAAATAACCAGTTGTTGGTAGCTCTGTGAGGGCACTGATTTGTCCTTTAGGGATTTGTGGTTATGATTCAGATGCCCAGGATAGGGTGGGCACCACAGTGCCAGGGTGGGCAAAGTGTTGATTGACCACACAGGTCTTTGTGGATTTCTTGCCGGGACCATAATCCTAGCACAGAAAAGTCATTTCCTGTGCCTGTATGGATGACACAGGTCACTTCACTATGCTTAAAGCTCAGTTGTATTTGCAGTCAATTCTGTGTTTATTGCTCTGTTATTAATGTTAGTATTAAATATAAACTTGTAAAGTTCTGCCTTTACTACACTCTATAAAGAGACTGTAAATGCCATCTAAAATTACCCCCACTAGATTTAGTTCATGTTGTTCTTCCTATACACTGTACATATATTCTAGTAATTGGAATTTTTTTATTTGGTCTTCAAAGCATTCATAATTTTATGGTAATTTTTTCCTGTAACATATTTTATGTGTCTGGTATATACTGTGATAATTTATATTATCTTTAATTGTAATATCTGTTAAAGAACACACATGTAAAGATGGTGTCTGGAAAATTCTTGAGATCTTCCTTACTTGTTCAAAACTGTAGTCTGTTGCTATATTGTGAAGCATTTTCTGGTAGTTTGTCAAGAGATGTTAAAAATGGCAAGAAGTAACTTCAAAGGTAAGAGGAGAATGTTACCTACAAAATGCTTATGAATTCTAATTTGTTCAGAACTTTTTGAGATTTTTATTTACATCTACTTACAGTTATTTAGAGTACTCACTAATGTCAGATTTGCACAAAAGCAAACATAAAGCTTGTCTCAAAACTATGTAGTGGGCAAGTCTGGTGAGACGGCTCAGTGAGTATGTGCATGTCACACGGTTGGGCATGTCTGGGACTCTAGTACTGGAGATAGAGGGCAGGCAAGTTTCCAGAGATTGCTAACCAGCCAGGTCAGACAGGTGATGGTTACCAGGTCCAGTGGGGGATCCTGTCTCAAAAGATAAAGTGGGGAATGGGCAAGGAAGACACCTAGTCTCTGGCCGGCCTCCACACGCAATGGCACACTTGTGCAAGTATGCCCACATGTGCATGTGTGTTCACATACATTATACACATGCATACTTTCCAATAGAATGACCCATGGGTATTTAAGTGTGTATTAGAAGGATAGTGTGTGTACTCAGAAAGGAGAAGCAGAGGCAGCAAGACCAGGTGTGAGTAAAATACAACTAGAAACAGTATTTTAAAGGACCAAGATATCAGGTTACTTGTCTTACATTCGTTTGTCTTGTACATGTTCTCACAAGCCTACCATAATAGTGGCATCTGCTTAGTTAAAAAAATATTATGAGATAGTAAATAAGTAATATTTCTGCCTTGAGCTATTTGCAGGTGACATTGTATCTTCAGTTTTAAACTATAAATGTTGAGTTTTTTGGCTCTGCTTAATGATATGAAACCTGTGATATCTAAAGGAACAATACTGCTCTGTGTTCTGCTTAAGATGGTAAAGGATGCAGGAAGGATAACTTGCTGTCTTCTCCACTGGGTCACTACAAATATTGTTTTCCCCATGGCACTTTTGAAGGAGTCAATTTGCAGTTTCCCTGAAAACAAAACAAACAAATGGTTTAAGGGGGAAGACCAGAGTGTCTTGACATGGAAATAAAAGTGCACTTTAGTATGTTGAGTTTTACCTGTGTTCACAGTTATTACTGCTTTAATAACTAGTCATTTTAATTATACCAATAGTTCTGTGCACATAAAAGGGCTGAATTAATCTTCCCCTGTCTGTGTATATGTGTGTGTGTAAGCCTGTTTCCACATGTGTTTGTAGGTGCATGTGTGTAGAGGCCAGAGAAACAAGATGTAAAGATACTGGTAAGCCACAAGCCACATGGCAAAGTGTAGATTTATAGAAATGGGTTAATTAAGATGTAAGATCTAGCTAGTGAGAAGCTTGAGCCAATAGGCCATACAGTTTGTAATTAATATAAGTCTCCGTGTGTTTATTTGGGTCTGAGCAGCTGCAGGAATGCAAGGATGTGGGAGCCGGGTGGCCACAGGAAAATCATCAGCTACAGCACATCTTGCTTTGCCTTATGCCCATGAGCTAGGTCTGTCTCTAAAACCTCCCCATTTTGGGCGAAGTTGATAACCAGCAAGTCCCAGCTATCCTCACACTTCTTGTCTCGAGTGCTGAGGTTATAGTTGCATGGCTAGACTTAGCTTTTCACATGGGCATTGGGGATCCAAACTCAGATTTCCACACTTGCAAGTACTCTTACCCACTGAGCTCTCTTCCCAGCCTCGGCTCTTAATGAGGAGGCAATGTTATTCAAGCTGGTTATTTAAGAGCAGTGAAACATTGTCTGGCATTTATGACATATAAGCAATAGGAAATATTTTTTTTCTCAAAAGTAGTGGTTAATTGGTACACATGTCAGAATTGTAGCTGCCATAGTTGTTGGACTCTCAAATTGTTTGAGCCTATTAGTTCTGTGATGGAGTAACGAAATGTCAAAGCTATGACTGTTCTCAGAGCTACAGCCTTCACAGGTAAAACTGACAACTCATAGTCTTAACTAACTAAGGAATTAAGTAATAAGGAGATGCCATTGATAGACAAATTAATCTCCTATTACTCCACCCTTAAAAATAGATTGTTAGGTAGAAACTTTAATGTACAATTTATAGGAAGTTTATTAAAACTTTCAATTATTTTAAAGTATTATTATTTTCTTAATGCAACATTCTTATGTTAAATGCAGAGTATATAAGTGGAGCATTTCAACTCTATAAACATTATACATATTAGTAAACTTATAATTAATATAAATTTGAGAATTGTCAGGCTTTTTTTGGATATTTTCAGGTCCAACTACAAAAGCGGGCAAGTATTACAGTGGTTAATATTATTTTCTTAAGACAATGAATATAATATGTAAGACTTTTTATATTCTTCAGTAATTCTAAGTGAATTGTTACACACATACGTTACAAAAGAAAATTGCCAGTAAACTTACATATATGAATGTAGCCAAAATTTGGCCATATACAGAAAAGTCTCACACTTAAAAAAACACCTTTATTTTATGTTATATTTATGGATGTTTTTTTCTGGTTGTATTTCTGCTCACCACATGTGTGCAATAGCAGAAGAAACCAGAAGAGAGAGATGGCTCCCCCAGAACTAGAGTTCTATGCACTGTGAACTGCCATGTAGGTGCTGAGAATCAGCCTGGGTCTTGTGAAAGAGCAGTCAATGTTTTTAACCACTGAGCCGTATCTCCAACCTGGAGAGGTCTAACTTTTAAATATATATATATATATATGAGTGTACTATGTGAATATTTTCAAGAATTCTAACTGAATTCTCCTAATCTCCTAAGTAGTACTCTAATAGGAATCAAGTAGCATGAGAAGATAGATCATTTGGAAAGATTTTAATAAAAGACTAGTTAAGAAGATGTGGGCAGTGTTTAGGAGAGGCAACAAATGGGAAAATAATTTAGAGCCAGTAATAGGGAAAGGCTATGGCTCTTTAAGCATGAAGAATGGGAGAAAGAATAGCGCGGAAAGGCAGGAAGAAAGCTACTCAAAGAAAGCCCAAAGCTGAGGTACTGTAATGGTTTGAATGTGAAGTCCTTTCTACAGGTTCACGTATTTAAAAACCTAGTTCCAGTGAGTGATGCTATTTGGTGAGGTTGTGGGATTTAGTATTTGTTTGTTTGTTTATACATACATAGGACCTAGCTGGCAGATATAGCCCAAGGGATAGGGTTAGTGTTTATAGGTCGCCTCCACTTTAGCAGAGCATTCTGCTTCCAGGAGGACACCATGTGACAGGCAGCTGCTTCTGCAGACTGAGAGCCTCTGTTGGGCCTTCCTTGCCATGTTGGACTCTATCATCCAAACCCTGAGTCAGTGCAAATCCCTCCTCTTTCAGGTTGCATCTGCCAGGTGTCGTCTAGTCACAGCACAGAGGAAATTGACAAGCACAGGGACATAGTGCTCGAGGAACACAGGAAGGTACTGTGGAGTCAAGGAACAAACATCCCCAACCTCAGCATTCCAGCTCTCCTGTAGCCATCATGTATTGGCAAGGCAAACCCAGACTAGAAGGGAAGTGATCTCATCGATGAGGTTCAAAGACAAGTGCCTGCTAGGCCCCAGTGTACTGTGAATAGGTATAGGGATCAGGTCTCTAAACATCCGGTCTCATCTCTAACACTAGATGACAAACACAGCCTGCTACTCACCAATCACTCACGAAATCCCGTGTTGTTATAGCATATGTTAATTTTCCCTAAAGTGGCTTAAATCCTTATATAGTCTATGCTTATCTCCTCTCTTTGGGAAGAGAGTTATTCTCAGGGCCATCTCTAGCTCTTTGAACCATGGTATCTACACATGGTGTCTACACACGATACCAGTAATCTGTTGACAGAATAAAGAAATCATTTACTAGACAAATATACATTTAGGAAGATAAATTAAGCCAAAGTTAGCCAAAGGGGGAAGTAGTAAAGAACAGAGGATTTTGAAAAAATGAATGAGAGAACAAGAGAACAATTTAAAAAAAAATCAATAAAACTAAGGGTATTTTTTGGATAAAATTTTAACTATTAACTAGGGCATGAAATATATATATATATATAATATATATATATTAATATATTAATATTATCAATAATAAAAAGAATGAAGCTGGTAAGTAATTTAGGTTACATAGCCAGGTTTAGATACTGAGCACAGCATATATGTCCCAAAATACCATGTTATGAAACATTATAAGTCAAAAGGCTTGACAATTGGAACGTCAATACTCACAACAGATATTTGGATCACATCCAGAAGTGGAGAATGCACCAGAGTACAAATGCTGGTTTTGAACATGACTTGCTATCTGGGCCATCTTGGGTATGCTACAAAGCTGTCTACTTCTCAGGTTCATTGGCTGAAAACTAGGGAGTGTAAACCAGCCCCATAAAATGGCTGTGGAAGTTACAGGACATGAAATCTTCTCTGGTGTAACAAAATGCTTTCCATATAAGATGTGATCTCATTATGTACAAATCATAGGTCTTACTGTTATCACTGCTAAAACTTTACAGGTCATAATAACTTCACTGACACAGATGAGGAAAGCTTGGGCAATAGGTGTGGACAGACTTGACCTAGAGGGGAAGGAATTAAAAAAAAAAAAACCATTTGACCTGGGAACTCCTTGGAGCAGTCAGAGCTGGGATGCCCTGGGGATTAGAAAGATTCTAGAACACAGCTTATGAAATGATAGCCAACCAAATCCCCTTATGCCTGTTCATCTTTTTTTACAGTAAGGAGAATCTAATTTTACTCTTAAGACTATAAATAAAGGGAGTGCTTAAGCGAATTCAGTCCCCCAGAGCAGAAGAAAGGGACAATTACAGGGCCCCAAGTACACCCATCACATACAGAGGCTTGCCGCGTCCTTGGCAATCAGACAAGTGCATTTCAAGCTTTGCTGAATACATTCTTGTAGTAGAATTTGTCCATCTAAGTGCTTATGGGTGTAGTTTTATGCCTTTCAGTGCAATATCTTAATGCAGATGCTGGGTATAAATAAGATAGGAATGGGAGAATGAGCATGACTTGCAGCATTGAACTCTGTACCACATTGTGAGCTATGTTCTGTTTTGAAATCATCATCTCCCACCTCTCTGGGTCTGAGCATAGCCGTTAACAAGAGAGACCTCTAAGTGGGTCGTTATCTTTTCTTCTTTGTCCAAAGACCAGGAGCAAGCAGAGTGGGAGAAAAGCTTTGTGTACTGTTTACCATATTTTTGTAGGCAGTCAACAGTTTTGTCTATACACTGCAGTGGCCTTTGGAATCAGTACCTTGGTTGGGTAGCATTAGAAAAATTGCAGCCAGGTGGGGGTGGTGCATGCCTTTAATCCCAGCACTCAGGAGGCAGAGACAGATGGATCTCTGTGAGTTTGAGGCCAGCCTGGTGTATAGAGCGAGATCCAGGACAGGCAACAAAACTACACAGAGAAACCCTGTCTTGAAAAATAAAATAAAATAAAATAAATTAATTGATTTAAAAAAAAAAAGAAAATTTGCACTGTCTTATGAGGAACATAGTAGCCTTTCTCATCTTTAGTGTTCTCACCTAAAAGGAAAAAAAGATAGTTAAGCACATCATCTTTGAAGCGACACTTAAAGGATGAAACAATGAAGCAAGCTCCTAATCTCCTAAAATTGTTAAACGAAGTTGAATGTCTTATTTGTCAAGTTATCAATATGGAGTCACATATGTGTTGTGAGAATTTCTTCCCCGGGAGACATAAACAATGTCTGTCTCCTACTTCTAAGGTCCCAGAGACACACCAAAGTAGGAATCCATCAGGCTTCACCCTGGGGAACCAATAAGTTGATTAGGCCTACGTATAGAGGATGGAGCGTCCTAATGGAGGTGGCATGGGCTAGGGGTTGTTGGCAGAAGCATGGCATCTGTAGAGCAGTCACACTGGAAAGTCTTCACCCAGTATAGATGATAGCTTTTCCCATGGCCGTTGGAGCTTCCTTGTTAGCCTTCCTCAGCATATTATAGTACCTCCCCGAGTCACATGAAATTCAGGCCCGGTTGCAAGTAAATGGCTAGAAAGAGGGGCTGGAATGCTCAGGTGAGGGTCTTACTCTTGGGTCCTATGCCCCTTCTCACTTCTCTCCTACTAGGCAATGTCAGAGGCTCACGTACCATAATGGACACTCACAAGTAGGCACAGCTGACCTCCTGAAGATGACAGTTGTTTGGCTGAGTGACAAGTACCCTGTAACACTCCACTCCTCCCTCTGGATCTTAACATTCTTCCTGACCTCCCTCTTCTGAAATGGTTCCTGAGCCTTGGAGCAGATAACGGAGATGCCCATTCTCCTCTAACTCCAGTGGGGTACTGGGACTTTATACCCTCTCATCAGTCTGTCTCTGGAATTGGTTGAGTCTTGGAGGCAGTCTTTTTACTATAGAACACAAGTGATTTAAAGGATCAGAATTGGAGACCGAAAAATATTCAAACAGACACTGACAACAGAAATAACCTATGGGTGTAAACACAAGTGTTGGGAAATCACCTTATCTCACATATCAGGTTCACTTGACAAAATGGAAGTCATTTCCCCACTGGGGCATGTGGCATCCCCAGTCATGGTTTTTGCTTATTCTCTCATCACTAGATGTGGACTCCCACTGTGGAGTAAGTAGGCTTTAGGTCCAAACAGAAAATGGGTTTTGTCCTCAACCATTCATGCCACTATTGTAGTAACTGGGCACATCTTGCCTGGTGTTTCTATCCCATAGCATGTGGGATCTCCAGGTGAGTAGGATCTAGGTGCTAATTTCCCCCAGCAGCCTTCATAGCTCCTTCTAGCACTACACAAGCTAGCCAGAGGGAATTCCTGGCTCAGTCCTAGTTCTGTTCGTACAACCTGACTGACCATAAAGCTCCTAAGAATTTCACAGTGACCCCTGGCCTCTGCATCCTTAGTAAACTGATTGGTCACGCCTTTGTAAGAACTCCTTCGAGTGTACTTGTTTGTCTCTCCAGGGGTCTTCCAAATCTGTAACATTGGGTAGAGGTTAACATTAGGTCATTTATGCTGTGAAACACTCTTACAGAGGATGGGCAGGTCTAAAACATAATATCCTGGACTGCCATCCCATGACAAATGGTAGGTTATGAAGACAGTCTTGGTGAAGCATTCTTAAAGTCTGTTGCCATCTATTCCAAGGAAGTGATTTCAGAAGTTGGTGACTAAAGAGATGCTAAGGTCAGACGTAAGGAGGTCTAATAGGGCGTGAAGAGCTTTCGTCCTTCATGTCACTGGTTTCCTCCACAGATCCATGTTTTCTGCAGTGGCATGAATCAGAAGCATTCAGTGCTCTGTAAATTCTCAGTCATTCATGCTCCCCTTTATTGCAGCAAGCCATAGTTTTATATAAAATTCACATATACTTTCCATATGATCAGTGGATGACCAGGAGAAATGAAAGTAAACATCTTCACAAAGACCCTGCTTCAATATCAATAATAGATTTCTTCGTAATGGGCAAAATTGAACAGAAGAAAATGACCATCACTTGGGGCAGTTCAGTGGGCAGTTCATCCTACATTGCGGAGATGGAATGCCAGTGAGAAACAATGAGAAATCAACGATGTGATACACACAACAGTATCAAAAATGTGCAGTTTTAAGATGCCCAGTGTAAACGTCTATGCGTGTAGGGACTCCATTTATTTAGTGTTTTACAAAGTGAACTTTGTAGAAATAAAACAGACATCCTTGATTATCATGGGTTCTAAGAGGGAAAAGGTAAGAGAAGAACTTCCTGAGTAGCAGACGTGTTCCACACTGTGACTGTTGTAGTTAGAGGGTCAGACACATCTGTCAAAACACGTGCACTGGACACGGGAGTTTCATAATAGGTAATTTAAAGAACTAAGCTAAAGAATTGTTATTCTTAGAATGAATAGAAGACACTAGATGATGGCACATACTTGCACACACAAGCAGCTAAATGGAATCAGTAGGTATTAAAATTAAAAATAAAAAAAGAAAAATACCTCAAGTTGTGAGGGGAAAGTGGTGTATGTGTGTGGGAGAGGAAGAGAGGGAGAATTTGAGTGGAGGGCTGGGGTAGATTTGATCTAAATATATTGTATGCATGTAATATTAAATTATACATACACACATATATTTAAAGAATGACACACTGTGTCTGGGAAGATAGTTCAGTAGTCAAACACCCATGACATAAGCCTGAACACTGCAGATTAGATACTCAGAACCCATCAAAATGTTGGGTGGATGTGGTTGCCCACCAGTAATTCCAACTCTCAGCCGGTAGAGGAGGATCCCGGAGCAGGGTGGACAGCCTGGTGTTCAACTGAGAGACCCTACATACCTCAGTGGACCAGGTGGAGAATAATTAAGAAAGACTCTCTACATCTTTACAGCATGCACATGGACTTACACACACGCGTGTTCCTCACACATGCAACACACATACCACACAGAGAGACATATTAAAGAATCCTTCAACTTCTGAAATAGTCTGTATAAAAGAAACCATGAATCTAGATATTAAATATTTAGCTTTCTTAATAGTGCAGATTTACATATTGGAGCCTACCATAAAGATTTGGTTATGGTGAACAAAGTAAGACAAAGTGTGAACTAAAGCAAACAAGTTGTTAGGAAGACCAGGTTTATCAGGGCATTTTTTTTTGTGCAAAGCCCTTCTACAATATGTTCATATGTTCTGTGAGCTGACATTTGTCCAAACATTTTTTCAGAGCTACTTTTAAGTAACTTACTATTTTAGCATCTCTCCAGAAACATTTTCCCCCTCAGATTCCACCTTCACAGCTGTGTTTTAAGTGCTATAATACCAATGTATCTTTGTCCAAAGTGACAAAATTATATACATTTCATCCTAAAGAAAAGAGAGCTCGAGAGAGAAGAGCACCTGCAGCCAGCCTTTTGTGTATTGTCGGCTTGTCATGTTTACATATTACATTGAGCTGCTTTTATGGAGAAAGCTAGCATTCTGAGATAAGATAGCATTTAAAATGAGACATCATACAAGAAGGATCTGCAAAACTTGACATTTTAATTCTTTTTTAAAATGAGCATGCAAAAATCAAATATTGTATTGGTGAGCACACCATGGAACACTGGAAGGCATAAGAAATCAAAATTAGATATGTGAAGGCTAGAACACTTTTTATAATTTTTGCCTTGTATCCGTGAGACCTTTTTGGATTATGTATTCTTTGCTGGATTGATCACATAGTAGAGACATTTTCCCTTACTTCTTTGTAATGTAAGACTCATCCTGGCTACAGCTTGTTTAGCTGTTCATTGCATGATATTTTGTTTAGGCTGCAGGGATGGCTCAGTGGTTAAGAGCACTTAGTATTTTTCCAGAGGATGGGAGTTTGATTTCTAGTACCAATATCAGGAAGCTGAGAACTGCCTGTACCTCCGACTCCAAGAGAATCTAATACTTCTGCACTATAGGGCATTTACAGGTACACACATACACATACACACACACAAACACACACACACACACACACTTTTTTCTGCATTAATTTTAAATAGAGAGATTTTGTTTGCCTCACTCTCAGAACCATTGCTGACATCACCATCACCCAGTTGGTAATGATGATGTTTGTTACATTTCGACGTTCAATGATTTTGGAGTCTTTTTTTTTTCCCAATGTAGTATTTCAAAGCTGGTGAAAGATTGCCTTTAGAAAACAATGCAACTGTGTAGGACAAATTGCTAAATGGTCTTATTAATAAAAAAAAAAAAAACACCAAAAATCCAGAGCTAGATATTGGAGTGAAAAGCCAAGAGATCAGAAAAGCAGAAAGAAGCCAACCATGTTCTTACTTGGAGATCTCCACTTAGAGAACCTCTCCCAAAGAGAGCTACTTCCTGTATGTCCATGCCTATATGCCTTTCTGTTCTGCATCTCATTTCCTCTCTCTGCCCAGCTACATCATTTCCTGCCTGTCTATACAGACATCCAGACCTTTATGGTTAACTAGTGTTGGAATTTAAGGCATATGCCACCACACCTGGCTCTGTTTCCAGTGTGCCCTTGAACTCACAGAGATCCAGACAGATCCCTGCCTCCTGCGTGATAGGATTAAAGGTGTGTGCTACCATTGCCTAACTTCTATGTCTTATATAGTAGCTGGCTTTTTCCTCTGACCCTCAGATAAACCTTATTGGGGGACACAGATAAAATATCACCACATAACTGCACAATGTTTGCGTGTGCACAATGTATGCTATGCACAATATAGTTTGTTTATTGCAAATAATTTTACAGAAGAGAGTACAGAAATCCATCATGCCTACTCTGATGAGAATGAGGTAGAGAAAGTTGTTTACCTAAGAGTGTCAGTGCAGGGGTGTGGCAAACTCTCCCTCGAACTCGTATCTTATGACTTCATGTTTCATCCCAGCACTGTTGAGAAGCTATTCTTCCTTCCCAGGAAGGTGATAATGGAGCTTCCAGGTTGGACCTGTGGCTGTCATGCTTTCTGAGTTGCACGGGTTGAGGCCAGACAGAGCATTAAAAGAGAGGAAGAGTGCTGACCATGTGGAAACCCACCATGGGCAGACCCAATCCCGATTCATGATGAACAATGATAATGTACAGGATTAGTGTTGTGTGCAGTGGTTGGGGGCTCTACATGCCATGATTTATGAATCTCCAGGAAAACATCTCTAGTTTTACACCATAGTCCTCACTCCAACTCAAGTTCAAATTTCTTTGTCATTTTGGTGAGTATATTAAAAAATGCTATAAAATATAGTCTTTATATCTATTAGATAAAGAGACTTCCAGCACATTTACCTGTCTAACCGACACTTAAATATTGAGTATGTATGATGGGTTAGATGATATTCAAGAAGCTAGAAGTGAGTAAAACAAGAAACAAAGGCCTGGCACTTCATGGAAGTTTTGATTGTTCTTATTGATAATTGTTATAAATTTGCTTCTGCCTAAATCAGTGCATTTTGTGAGGACCTTGAAGTTAATGGAATCAGTAGTTAATAGGGGGTGGGGGGTGTGGCCCATCCTTGGAGAATTTGAGACTTGGTTATTAAGAGGATACAGTAGGTAGATTTTGTATCTGCCTCAGTGAGAAGAAAGGTCTACCTCGAAGCATTGAACAAAACATATTCCCATGGGCCAATCTGTGACTCTGGAGGAGAGGGAAGAAATGAGCCCTTCAGATATCAGTGCCTGTGGGAGGGTGAAGTGTCCCTGCTGGCTGCAGCTGGGCTTGGTCATGTTCCTTTGGCTTGGCGAGGTGATGTGATGTATTTGGGGTTTGGCAAGAGCCTGGCTTCAAGCTTCAGGTTGGGTCCACATTTGTTCCATAGCTTTCAGGTTTGATTTACATGGCAGTTCAGGAGGACAAGCTGTATGTAATGCCAGGACAGTTTTGCAGCTTCTCCTGGTGCCATACCGGCTATCATGCCGTCATCCAAAGCAGGTATCATGGCCCAGCTCCAAATCGACGATCAGCAGGGGCTTTAGCTACTACGAGGCTACAGCAAATGGTATAGTTAGGCTGGGTTAGAAGCAGAGCAGTGAGGTGGATGAGAAAGGATAAATATTTAAACAGTAATTTAATCAAAACAAATGTGCGAACAAAACCTTAAGAACTGTACTATCTGATATAAATTGTTTATGAAAATATGTTCACATTCTTGCTTTTTTCTCATTATTTTACCTATCATTTTATATTCTCCCATTTCTGCTATTCTTTTCCCTTTCAGACCTAGTTTCCTTCCATAATATAAGACCACACTTAGACAAATGATACAATTGAAATAAGCTTAATTTAGTGGCTTCCAGCTGACTCTCCAGGATTCCAAAGCCAGTTAGGGCTGACTTTCTATCGGGGAAGCAGGCCAGTGCAAGCACACCTGCTCCTCTGTTGGTACCATTAGGTTGCAGCAGCTCAAGGGACGCCAGAATTATAGGTCTGGGAGCATCTTCACACCTCTCTCCAGCTGACAGACTAAAGGTCTACAAGTGTTTCTCTGCAGCATTGCCTTTAGAGTCCTGCTTACGTCTATGCAAAAGGTTCATAAAAGAGACACAGCGATGGATACTCAATATCACTTATGGAATTTTAAATTTTAGGGGGGGAGGGGAGAGAGAGAGAGAGAGAGACAGACAGACAGACAGACAGACAGACAGAGAGACAGAATGCACACAAATGCCAGAGAATGCATGTGGAAGTCCGAAGACAATTTGCAGGAATTTGTTCTCTCTTTCCATCATGTATCTTCCAGGCATTGAAACTCAGATCATCAGACTTGACAGCAAGCATCCTTCCCCACTGAGCCATCTTGCTGGCCACTAATTCTGAAACTTTCTAAAGTAACAGATCAGTTGTGTCTTTTCATGGCATTGTTCATTTCTAGTATGTTTCTGGCAAAAATAACTAAGAAATTTTGGTATGAGATACTGATCTTAAAATCAACCAAGGTAAGGATTTCTTACAAATAAATAGCATTTGCTTTATCGTAGTCCGTAAGCCATGTTTTCAATTTTGCAGAGATTATATACTGATTCCTTCAAATATCTATTCAAATAGATATTTCAAATACATATTTTAGCATGTTCCCAGAAATACATGGTAATAGAATTATACATTTTTTTTTTAAAAAATAGGCAGATCTCTGTGAGTTAGAGGCCAGCCTGGTCTACAAAGTGAGTTCCAGGAAAGGCGGAAAGCTACACAGAGAAACCCTGACTCAAAAAAACGAAAAAAAATTTTTTTAAAATTTATTTTATTTTATGTGCATTATTGCTTTGAGACTACATGTACATCTGTACACAACATGCATGTCTGGTGCCAGAGTAGGTCAGAAGATGACGTTGGATCCCCTGGCACTGGAGTTATGGATAATTGTGAGCCCTTTGTCAGCAGCCTGAGGTGGGTGCTGGGACACAGTTCAGCTTCTATGCAGGAACAAGCACTCTTAACCACCGAGGCGTCTCTCCAGCCCCAGTTGTATAACTCTTAAGAAATATTTTCTGGGGAATACTATATGCAAATTTACCATTTAAATAATCTGCATATATTTCGCAAGAGGGAATGCTTTTTAGTATGTCATGCCACAGTTTGCCCTCTTCCTGAACTCTACTTAAAAAGCTCCTTGAAGATTTTCATGTGTATTTAATAATTCATCACAATGAAAAATCCTTCCACACAAAATACTTTCTTAGCTTTAACTATATTTACATTTACCTATCGGACATTGATGGCGTAGAAAGGAATAAATTGTGAACTTTGATAAAGTGTATTCATTATCTGGCTTCCATGTTTGTTCATCGGAAAGACTGTTTTCTGGTGAAAATTAAATTATATTCTATTGTTGTGGAAATGGTATATTCTTAAATTATGAGGATTAGTCCTTTGTTTTTGTGTTTTAATGATATGTGACCAACAAATAATAAATGTCCAGATCTGAAGTGCTCAGACTGATGAGTGCTGACAGTTAGGTACATCGACACTCAAAACATACAAGAGGCAAAAGTCTCCTTACCTCCCTGACAGAGTGTACCTCCCACCCAAAGGGACCTATTTTTTGAATTTTTGTCATGTGTACTTACTTTTTGCCTCCTTTTGGTCTTTGTAAAAATTAAATTGTATCTTAAAAATCACTGTGTCTGGCTTTTTTTTTTTTTTAGTGTTTTTGAGATTCATCCACGTTGTCATCTGTCATAGTACATCCTGTTACATGAACACACTAATCTGTTCTTTCATTTATGAGCACCTGTGTCCCCTCCAGTTTTACTTATCATGAATAAAACTCTATGAGCATTTTCTACAAGTAATTTCATAGACATGCTTTTATTTCTCTAGGGCAAACACTATTATTGACCACATTTTATTGCTGAATTATATAAATTCTTTTTATCTCTTTTGAGTCCCAGCCCAAAACAAACACCTATATTTCATGTTCATATACATGCATTCATGTATTCATTGATACAGAACATATGTAAGATAATGCATGTATTTTTATCAGTCTATAATTGTGTAATTGCATCCTTAATAACATCTCATAAGTGGAATTCAACATTTGAAATTTTGAGCCATTAGTCTTACTCTGTAGCCTAGACTGCCAGGCTCACTATTTAGCCCAGCCTGGCCTTAGCCTATATAAAATGGTATTTTGAGTTACGTAGCAAGACAATTGCACATGGACAGTGTAGATGAAGCCTGGCACATTTATCTTTCCTTCCTAAGGTTCCCATTCTTGTATTCATTTATTATTTAATTTTACATATGAGAAAAAATGGAAAACTTAAAAAATAAGGCAGTTATGTAATTTTAGAAAAAATTCTGTCTTTGGAAATTTCTCAATAGAAAATTTCTGATGTACAAATATCATAAATATTACATTTGTTATATTTATTGTCTGCTAATATCATGACAGATACAGTATACATTCTGAAAAGATTTAATCCCCCCCCATATTTCTAATTTAGGAATTTCAATAAAACACATTAAAATTTCCTATGTCCCCTTATTTTCTTAAAATTTATGTAAGTACGGAAACCAGGACTGCTACTCACATCACCAGTGAGGCTACCTGGAAAACAGGACCCCAAGAAAGACACGAGGATCACCCAATGACAGAGAAATGGCTGAGATCTACATGAAGAACCTGGACATGAGTGAAAGCAATGAAGGGCGAGGGTCGAGGGAAAGAGAGCGGGAGATCAGTGAGGGAGAACAAGGAATGGGAGACCATGGTAAATGAAGACCACATGAGAAAGGGAAGAAACAAAGTACTAAAGAGGCCCACAGAAATCCACAAAGATACCTCCACAAAAGACTGCTGGCAATGTTCGAGAGACAGCCGGGACTGACCTACTCTGGTGATGGGATGGCCAAACACCCTAATAGTTGTGCCAGAAACCCCATCCAAGGACTGAGGAATCTGGATGCAGACATCCACAGCCAGGCCCCGGGTAGAGCTCCGGGAGTCTTATTATCGAGAAAGAGGAGGGTTTATATGAGCAAGAATTGTTGAAACCAAGGTTGGATAAAGCACAGGGACAAATAGCCAAACGAATGGAAACACATGAACTATGAACCAAAGGCTAAGGGGCCCCCATCTGGATCAGGCCCTCTGAATAGGTGAGACAGTTGACTGGCTTGATCTGTTTGGTAGGCATCTAGGCAGTGGTACCAGGTCCTGGGCTCATTGCATGAGTTAGCTGTTTGAAACCTGGGACTTATGCAGGGACGCTTGGCTCAGTCTGGGAGGAGGGGACTGGACCTGCCTGGATTGAGTCTATCAGATCGATCTCAGTCCTTGGGGGAGACTTTGTCCTGGAGGAGGTGGGAATGGGAGGTGTGCTGGGGGGAAGGGGAGGGGGGCAGGAAGGGGGAGAACAAGGGAATCTGTGGCTGTTATGTAGAACTGAATGGTATTGTAAAATAAAAAAATAAATTAAAAAAAATAAAAATTATGTAAGTATATTGCTGTTTTCTTGTGTGGAAAGAAAAGAAACTCTGGACTTTGGATAAAATTGTTAGTTTAGGTCAAAATCCATTTCTATGGTGAGTTCATATTTACTGGTTAGACATTAAAAATACTTATCAAGTAGCTTGTGCACTGTTTATGTGTGGATTTAATGAATAATCTTGGAGGAAAACTTGTCCTTTAAAATGGTATTTTCTGAAGAATGAACCTCCTATGTGTTGAGCTATTTGCTTAATTTCTAGACCTAAAATGTTTGTTCCATTATTTACAGACAGAGCCTCTTTATGTAGCCAGGCTGGCCTTAATGTAAGGATTACCAATATGTGTCAGCACTCTGAACTTTATTATTTTATAGCATCATTTATAACAATTTACCTAGCAGTGAAGTTGAAGAAAACGAATATCTCAGGAGGTACAGCACTGTCTCATTGTTATCCCCAAACTGAACACCATTCTCTAAAAACTGCTCCATATTACACCAGCTTAGGGTAAAGATGGCTTGTTTAGCAATCTTTCCCATACCAGACTGTGGAACCATTTTCTATGGTGACACTTATTTTAATAATAGGGAAAATTTCCATGACTTAATCTTTTGAAAATGCTAACTTTGAACACTGTTTACTGACTGCACTTGTCATCCTCCAAGTGGTTATCACTTTGTGTAGCTCTACTAAGTTCCAAGGATAGAATGACAAACAACCTTAGGAAAAAAATGGGGCTTTATTTTTTTTTCTTTGAAAAAATTATAAGCTTCTGAGGCTCCTCTAAGATTAACAGGTCTTTGTATTTATCTTTATGTTATTCTATTTTTTCCCTGAAAATATTTCACATAAAAGACATAGTAATAGACATTGATATTGCTTGCTACATAAATATGAGGATGTGAGACCAAATCCCAAGCCAGTATACATATAAAAAGCCAACAAATAGCAAAATCAGTTAAACACCTACAACTAAGAAAAACATGAAATTTTAAAACACACTGTTTCAACAGAATTGACATAAACTTGAGTTTTGTTCTGAGTTTCCTTGTCCTGACTAAATCATGTATGTTTTTAACAGAATAATGTCATTTTCTTAGTGCTATATAAAGTGATTAATATGGAGTTCCATGAAAAAGAATCAAATTGTCTAATACTTGGTGACCTCACCAAGGCAGAGAATGATATAACAGCTATTTTTTATATTGACTGTCATAAAAGCTAAGGGTGTAACATCAAAATGTAATTGAGAGAAAGCTGCTTTATGGGAGGCTGTGATCATGTGGTCCAGGCCACCGAGATTTCTTATGGTTTCATTTCCTTTAAAGACTCATACGTTCTGGTGTAAAGAATGAAAGGCTCCCTTGTCCCCAGTCTTTCCCAAACACCCGACTGACACATTATAATCAAATGGTGAACTAATAAGATTAAAATTCCTAAACCCAAATTCCAGCTTTTTAAGTCTGGGTTGAGACAGAGAAGGCTACCATATGAAAACCCCTCCACAGCATTCTAATGTATAACAACAATCTCTGGAAACAACTAATTTCCCTTGAATATTGCTTTTGTCTGTTAGTTTTTCTATGTGACCTGGCCATTAGAGAGTGTTGTAAAATTTATGTTTCTATTCCTCCCCGTGGACTCAGGGTGACAGTACTGTTCAATGCAGGGCATCAACTTTTAAGAGAATTGTTGGTTAAAAAACAACTGTGTCTAGATTTAGTTAGGTTTCCGAAGCACTTGCTTGGTAAGAGAGAATTGAAGGACTGATCAATAAGAAGGGAAGAGACAGGAAAGGGAGGCTAGGAGCGCTGAACTCAAATGTGTGTAGGCCAGTGTTTGACAGAGGCACCAGAGTCCCTCCATGGAGCTATTCAGGTAGGATTCCTGTGGTCAGTTATAGGATCAATGGACTCAAGTTATGTAGGATTGTCTTCAGTCAACACTGTAGAAAGAATAATCCAGCATTTGGAAATATTTAACTATAGAATTAATTTTGTCAAGGCAAATTCTCTGTGGCATTAGGTTTGCTTGGATAGAGGGGAAGACAAACTCCAGTTTTATAGTTTTATGTTTTTCTATTAATGTGGGTCTATAACTGGGAGGTAGGCACCAAATGAATCCTAGAGTTAGTTAAAGTTCTAGGAATAATGCCCAAAGCAACATGAGCATTAGTCATATACACAATAGTATAACAGAGATTATAACCTCTGAGAACATTAAATCACTTGACAGTATATAAACATTTAGAAAGTGTAAGAGACTGGAACTAGATTTTTATAAAACAAATATACATTATATTTAACAGTTGGGTGAAATAGATACAGTTTTGATTGCATTATTAATTCTATGCTTAATTATTTTTTGTGGGTACAGTGAACTTTTTTGGTGGTATTCAAGACAGTGGGGCTCCCTAAGCCCCTCCCAGTCTTCTGGAGGTCTGAGATAGAAACTGTGAGAGGAGATGTTGGAGGCTGAGTTGGGACAGGGACTCCTCAGTAGCTGAGAGCCTTTGTCTTCCTCTTTATTCTTGCTGAAGTGGTGGTCCAGGGCTTCTTCTTGGAGGCTGTGAGGTCTACCACCCTGTTGCTGTAGCTGTATTCATTGTCTTATCAAGAAATGAACTTTATGAAGTTGTCATTGAGAGTAATGCCAGCCTCAGCATCAAAGGGGGGACAGTGGGCATCACTTCTAAAGTCTCAGAAGATAACTTGGTCCTTAGTGTAGCCCAGGATGCCTTTTTAGTGGACCCTCCAATACTGGCTTTGCCATCTTCTTCATGTCTTCATACTTGGCAGCTTTCTCCAGGCAACATGTCAGATCAACAATGGACACATTGGGAGTAGGAATATGTAAGGCCATTTCAAGCTTCCCGTTCAGCTATGGTATTACATTGCTCTACCTTGGTCGTACAAGTGGATACAGGGATGATTTTCTGGGCAGTCCCATGACCATCATGCCACAGCTTTTAAAAGGGGCCATCTACAGTCTTCTGAGTGGCAGTGATGGTATAGCCAGGAGCACTAAGCAGTTGGTGATGCAGGAAGCATTGCTGACAATCTTGTGTTAGTTGTCATACTTCTCATGGTTCACACCCTTCACAAACATGGGGTCATCAGTAGAAAGGGCAGACAGCATGGATGACCCTTTTGGCTCACTCTTTAAGTGAGTCTCAGCCTTCTCCATGGTGATGAAGACAACAGTAGACTCCAAAACATACTGGGCACCAACATCACCTCATTTGATGTTAGCAGGATCTTGTTTCTAGCAGGTGGAGGTGGCCTTCCTGTTAATGACAGGTTTCCCCTTCTCAGTCTTGATTGTGCCATGGAACTTGTCATGAGTAGACTCATACTGGAATATGTAGACCATGTACTTGAGGTCATTGATGGCAATAATATCTACTTTGCCAGAGTTGAGCTACCCATTGTGGTGCCTCAAATCCATTCACTCCAACCTTCATCGTCATGTCTCAAACTCAAGGCTGGCACTATATGAGAAGATGCAGCTGTCTTAGGAAAAGGGAAGAGCAGAGCACCCTTAGCATTATTATACCTGTATTTGAAGATAGTTTTTAAGTTAAAATTAATTTAAACAGCTTCAAGGAAATAAAATGTTACAGCAGTATAATAGGGCTCAGCTTGTTCAACTCACACTGTGAGAAATCTACAAAACAGGTCTTTGTAAATACCATGCCAAGGAGTGGTTTCCTATCTCCTTATCACACGAAGTTGGTATCATGATAAAATGAGTTAGTGAATGAAGACTGAATTAACAAGGTACTATTATACAAACTAGATTGATGAGAGTTATTATTATGGTCATGACTGTGACTGATGGACAGATCAACTTGCTTGCAGGTTGTGATCATAGCAATTGGCATGGAGTGTGGCATAGAGCAGGTGTCTCTAAGCATTTGTTGATCAGTTATGCCAGCCATTTTTAACAACTCATACAAATGTTGTGATCAGTAGGGCATCCCAGTGGGACTTTAGAAAACAATACTGTTTTGTGTCCTGTTTTCCAATAAACAGTTTTGAGCTTCTTCCCAGTATTCAGGCTGCTATTATTAAATAAAATATCTCATGCCCATATATGGTCTGTGTTATTAGAAGATACTTAAAAAGTATTAATCAGAATGCTAAGGCTCGAAGTCTTCATGGAGTTCTGGACATCTGAGTTGACTTTAGAAGAAAGTGAAAATGAAGATAGAAGAGGTGACAGACAATTTGATGGAAGGAAAATGGGATATGGGAATAAGATTAAAGTTTCAAACACGCTCTAAAAATGTGAAGCCGATTTACCTGGGTTGGTTAATGAGCTATGTTAGGCGTTAAGAGGAAGAGATGGAGAACAAATGATTTGTACAGATGAAATACCTCCAAACAAGATAGCTCCGTTTGTATTGTACATGGGGGTGAGGATCTGAAACACTTTCCTTGACTGTGTGAAAAGAGAGACATCTCAGAAGGGAACACTCCAGCCCTGTCTTTAAGGGAAAATAAATTTGGAATTCCTAGCTGTAAGGAAGGGTGACTTTGAAAGATCTTTTAAAGGAAGAGTCACCATTTGAGAGGCAGAAAGAAGGAGCCATAGGAGCACTGAGGTTGTAAGCATCAGCTGTTCAACACTAGAGCTGGTGAAAGGACCTGGGAGAATGGAGCTGAGAAGTGAGGCAGACTAAGGTCTAGGTCTTATTCAGTGGCAATGGCCAGCTTTATTCAGGGCATCAGAAGACTTATACTCTGAGGGTAGAGAGGAGTTACAGGGGTGAACTGTTCAGTCGAAAGTGCAGACAAGTCACACTCTGTAAAAAAAAAAAACAACCCATATTTTCCCATAGAGGCATATAAACAAATAGCAATAGCCAGTTGTAGTGAATAATCTGAAGTAAACTCACTCCAATCTGCTACACGTGGAAGGGGCATAAAAACACGTCCCAATGACAATTCCCTGTTTTGAAGAAACTGAGGTCACAAGACTCTTGTTTTCTCACAAGCACTCTGAATTCTGACAGGACTCCATTTCTGGACTGTGTTCCGACAACCAGTGGCTTTGTGGAGTGCCCTGAAGATCTTGGGAAGTAGGTGGGAGTGTCAGAGGAGGACAACTTAGATAAATTGTTTTTTCCTGTGCTTCTTCTTCTTTTTGAGATTATAATATAATTACATCATTTCTCCCTTTTCTCCCTCCAAATATTTCCATGCACCCCTGTTTCATCTCTTTTAATTCAGGGCCTCTTTTTTTTAAATTAGTTGTTGCTCTATGCATGTATGTGTATACATACATAGACCTAAATACATAAATACAAACTGTTGAGTCTGTAAAATGTTGCGTGTGTGTATCGTTTCAGGGCTGACCATTTGGCATTAGACAGCCAGTTGGTGTACTCTTTCCTGTGGAAGACTATTTCTCCTGCTCTCAGCATTTCTTAGTTTCTTCCAGTTCTTTGTGCAGGGTTGCCACCTCATGGTCTTTCTCCTGTCCATGCTACCATGTCTGTTTTTGCCTTTGTTCATCTCATGTTTAGACAGTCATGTTAGTGAGACTTTATAGGTGAAACTTCTGATATTCCTAGGAGACATGATCTCATACCAAACTCTCTGTTCCTCTGGTTCTTACCTCTTTCTGCCTCTTTCCACTTAATTGTTCATGCTCAGCACTTGGTCAAGTTCTAGGTAGGTGCAGGTTTGACACCTAAGTGATGTGGAGGAACCTCTGCAAATCCATTGACACGTTAGCTCTGCTAGATCAAGAAAGAGCAGAAAGCTTGGAGGATGTACCTCTGTCCCAGTGGGTTTGAGAAATCTTGTTGCCTATGCATTTGATCACCCTAAATGAATATTTCCTAAGTGGCTGGTTATAACTTCATCAATTTGGATGAAAGGGATGCAAAAAAATATTTGCAATATTTATTTGCTTTTCTTCTAAACACAAAAATCATGACAAAAACCAATTATATTCAAGTATTAGAGTTGCTACCAAAGCGTCATGTTGAATTGTTTTGTCTTTTTATCATATTCAGATAAAGGAGGCATTATGGTCTCTTGACATATTAAATTATCAGTTATTTATAACAAATGAATAGTGTCTATTTCTTTCAAGGAACTTATGCATTCAAACACATTACACACTGCAATAGACACTCTTATTTGATGGGCCCCATTAACTCTTTAATTCTCAAAGGCAGGTGAATCGGTTGCAAAATTGTTTACCATTAATTGAATGTAATGACTGAGATATTTCATTAATGCCTTTGTAAATTTCATTTCCCAGATCATTTTTTCCATTTAAAATCCATAGAAACCCCACCAAGGAACTTTTGTAGACTCTCTAAATAGCTATTTATTAGTTATCTGTCTCCCAGATGAGAGAAGAAAATGAATGCCTTGTGGAGAAGGGGCATTCATAGATCCATAGACCTACCCTAAAATGTTACCTAAAATTAAGAAAAGTTGTAAAGTATCTCCAGAATTTTTCCTTACTGCTATCCATTTTTTCTTGTTTCTACTACCAGATTTCATAGTTTCAGCATAAACACGGTGATTGTAGCAAGCCATTGTACAACTGTCTTTTGTTCTTGCACAACACTCAAACATGGCAAGAAGTATCTACTAAACATTAGTGCCCACCATTTGAAATGCTCAATTATAATTGTAGGTAGCTGGACTTGGAATGTAGCTCTGTTGGGAGAGTACTAGCCTAGCATGCCCAAGGTGCTAGGTTCAGTCCCCAACACTACCCCAAACAATCTCTCCAAGGGGTAGCACACATCTATAATTCTTGCTAGAGGATCAGAAATTCGAGTCCTAGTGAGCTTGAGGCCAGCCTAGGCTAAATGGGGGTCTCTACCTAAAAAACAAATTATATTTATTGGGTATTACTAACATTTAAATGACAAAGAAAGACATTTCACAGGTATCGTGTGTTTCCAAAAGTTGTCCTTCTAAGAGGGAATTGTGTTGTTTCACAAGTCAGTTTGTAACTTGAATATTGTTGTTTTTGTTTCTCACAAAACACCAAGTACAGTGCCTAGTGTCTGATGAGATTACCTGGCTGAAGAGCTGAGTGACAAACCCTAAGGCTCACTGGAAAAACTAAGGAATGTCAGTTAGTGTTATTATCTGCTTCTTTCCATTTATGCTGTTAGTCAGTGTTCTCGTCTAAATTCGTCTCAGTTTGCTGAGTTGCCTTTTCAAATAATTGAAGACAGTTTTAAGATGCATGCCTCTTTTTGAGAGTGTTGACATTTCTTTTTAATGTGGTGTTATTGCAGAGAAAACAGTGTCTCCTGTCTCACTCTTTGGACTCAGTGGGGTTTCCAACTCAGTGGTGGTTTCTATAGGCCATGCTCAGGATTGGTTGGAGCACAGTCATCAGTTTGGCCCCTTGATTCTCATTGGGGCTACAGGGCAAATAAATCAGCTGTGAATGACATTAGAACTCTTTTCAAATGGAATGAAAGTACTATAGGCTGTAAACAATTTTCTCTTTAAGATAACTGCTGTTAGTCCCAAGAGTGTTGCAATAATAGTGTTTGATTTTATACCAGTATGTTTTCTTTTATTAAAAAAAAATCCATGTGGTTTTCTTTGAGTACAGATTTTATGTGAGTGAGTGTGGGCATGACAGTCTGTGATTGCCATACCAGGTGTTTCAGTGGAAATGAATGGATGGATCTTAGGCTTGCACAACTGGAATCCAATGTGTTCCACACAGAAGCATGATCTGCCATGGCTTCCAGAGGAACACAACAAATCTAGTCAGCTGGCACAGACTGTTTCCTCCATTGCCACAGAAAATTAGATGGCCTTTCAGTTTTTCTGTGCTTTCTTTCTAGATACTAAGGATTGTGACTTTTCAGCTTAGTATTTTTCCTTGACAAAACAAAAACAAACGAAACCCCAGCAGTTTCCTTCTATGTCTAAAAGACTAATAGGCCTCCTAAGAAGACTCTAGATAGGCTTACCTCAGAAATTTCAGTGGGTTTATGAGGAAGAATTAGTTGAGTCAGAACGCTGTTGAACATGCCAATTACCATAGGAAAATGTGATATAGAAGATGAAAGTTTTTTTTCCTTATGTGAAACAAAAGAGAAACCTGCCAACTTCTTCCTGCTTTCTAGACTTAAGGGCTGTAACCTGAACTGTCTGGAGGCAGCCCACAGAACTGAGAGCCTGTCTTCCTCAGGTCTCTGACACAGGCCAGCAGAGATGTTTTTAGAGGGAATTCTATCCCTAGGAAGTGAGAGCCATGAAGGCAAATGGGGAGATGGTTACACTCTCTATAATATTTTTCCAGAATCAAACTCTCCAAGTGTTGTCCTTCTAGGAGTATTCTGGAAGGAATTGGAGATGTCAATTACAGTTCAATACAAGGGTGATGTTTGGAAAAACGATTGCCGAATTTTCCCCATGACATCCCTGTCCACCACCTCAGGAACATGGTTTCTTCATTAAGCTAATTTCTCCTTTCCTTTATCCTGCCTAACACTTACATTTCTCTGTCCCTTCTCCCATTTCTTGAAATTCTTCCCTTCCCACGATGATACCTCATCTAGACATGTGTCATAAGTATAAAAAGAACTATCTCTATTTTATAACTACCTCTTTTCTCAATGCAGATTTTCAACAAATTATCAATATTCACTATCTTCATTATTATATAGCCATTTTCCTTATGAATTCACTGACATTAAATTGGCATTCTCTCTCTATTCTCATCTCAAAATCTTACTTGAGGCCTCATGTTATTGGATGCTTTTCTCTGCTCTATTGACTCTTAATGCATTCACATGAGTAAGGAAATGTAAATGAGAGGACATGTGTGGAGTTTGACACTAGATGGAATTTGTACGTGGTTATAATATTTCAAGAATGGTGAATGGGGAAATAAATTGATTTTGTTAAAATAATAGCTCAGATTAAAAATAGGCTGTTTGGGAGGCTGGAGAGATGGCTCACCATTTATGAGAGCTTGTAGCTCTTTCGTTAGATCAGAGTTCAGTTTCAAGCACACAGCATCAGGGATCATATGCCTTCTCCTCATCTCTGCAGGCTCCTGCGTGTGCATGTGCACACACACACACACACACACACACACACACACACACACACGTACATATCACACACATATTCACACTTTTAAAATAAATCTTTAAAAAAAGAGATTATTGGAATTGATGCTGATATCCTTGGAACAGTCTTAGGATTTTGTAGAATCCAACATGTTAGCATAGTGATGCCTGTTAGGGCAGGGAGAAGAGCAGAGACTTAGTTTCTTATTATTTTCTTCCCTTAACTGTCTTTGAAAAGAAGTTTTATTCTTCAAAATTCAAAATATTACATTAATCTCAATAGTAAATCATCTCTCCTATAGGATCCTCTTTGTCTAGATTTTTGAATACCAGTGACTTGGCCTTTGCAGGGCAAGGCCAGACTCTCAGGGTTCATTATGAAAGATGGCCAGCTGTTTCCCTTTCTTAAGGTTAAAAAAACAGCTTCACCTGTCTTTGTGCTTTTCTTAAAATAAAAATCTCCCTGATGTGGCTTTTGAGAGTTCCAAGAATGCACATTGGTGGCAGAAGAGGCCCTGGTGGTTTGTGATTAGTACCTCTGGTTTTTCAAAACCCAGCATTCACAAACTCTCCTCCTGGTGGAGTTTCATCCACTCCATCTCCATCTTACAGGGAAAAGCCATCATACCCATTTGTTCACCGTGGAACTGACATCAGTATGCAAATTTTAATATAAAATGGGATTTGAGATAATGTTTTCAAAGCTTTTCCTCTTTTCAAACTAGTGAATGGGAATGAGGTCGCTTCTGAAGACTTTGTAAGATGTACCTGAATGATTTTTATCAATTGTACTCTGCCTTAAAGTGACTGATCTTTTATCTTTTTTGATGCATTTTTGTATAAATCTTTATGTCAGATAAGCTGCATTGCATATTAAATTTTACAATGTTTCCATTGGATCAGTTACTCTATATTTCAACTTCAGCTACTATCACCTCTGGATGTCAACACTGCTAGGGTATTTGAAGAGTATGGTCTTTTAAGCTATGTTTGGAGACCTCACACACATGTGGGATTATTCCAAAGCTTTTAATAGTGTACCTGCATCATGAAATACAGGTACTGAAAGATTATTGAACTCACTGGACACTTTTTTTTTTAAACCTCTTAGCATCATGGGGTATGACAGTCACCTGATCCAAACCCTGGCTTCTTAAACCAACAACAATTGCCATTCATCGTCATCCGAAATTTTAAACATTATAATTTGTAAACTTGTTTATATGTGGGGAAGAGGGAAAGGTGAATGTGATATGCCCTACACATGGAAGTCAGAGGGAAGCTTGAAGCCATTGATTCTCTTCTTTTACTGTGTAAGTTCCTCTTCTATTCATCTTCAGGCTTGGTGACAAGTGTTTTACTCTCTGGATCATCTCCCCAAGTCTAGAAATGTAATTTTATCTCCCAAATCTTCAGTTTCTAAGTTCCTCCTTTCTATCAAGTGGGACCTCTATATGTCTTTGCATAGTGATATGAAGTTGAAATATGTACACTTTGGTATGTGATTAATGTTGAATATGAAGTTCAGATTCTGTTTAGGAAAAAAACAAAAACAAATAGAAGCCAAGAGATTCGTTCTTTCTTCACTGAAAGATATTTTCTTATATACAACTTTAAGGTGTTATTTCCTAAAATATTGTTATTTAAATATGTAAAGCAGTAATTTGTCATTAAAGAGTTTTTGTTTCTCCCCATGGGCTTTGTTGGTTCAGTGCTTACTGTGAAAGCATGAAGACCTGGGTCCCATTCCTGTATCCACATAAAAAAAAGCTGGGCATGGTCTTGTGTGCCTGTAATCCACATGCTGGGGCATTGAAGATTCCTGGAGATCGCTGCCTAGACAGTGTAGTTGAATTTCAGTGAGAGACCCTGTCTCAAAAAATATGGTGGAGAGTGATTGAGGAAGACAGATGATACTAATGTTTTGACTATACAATGCACACAGACACACACACATACACACACACACACACACACACACACAGAAAAGAAGGGATATAGAGAGATTCCTACTTACCAAGTCATATGCTAACAAATAATTTTTGTTCAGAAAGAGAACTATATAAAAAACAATGTTGTTAATTCAAATCATGCTGTTAATTATAAATTGTATTTTCAAAGTATCTTACAGAAATGTGATATAATTTCAATAAATATTATATGTTATATTCTGAATCATGTATTTTAGCATGTTAAATTGGTTACTCAAGTTTGAAATCTATAGCTTTTAATTTTTAAAAAGTACTTTGTAAGTGTATATCAGGAAAATTCTCGGCTCTTGGCATGTATTAATGAACCAAACAGACTAAGATCTCTATTCTTGAGCAACTCTTATTTTAAGCAATGAGAAACATGAGATATGAATTCTGTAGAATAGGGCAATGCAGAGGATGTTTAGGAATATGTGTGTTTGTGCAGAGGGAGGGTACACTGTAGAAGTTAGAATACTTGGTAGGGTAGGAGACCTCAAAGACTGACATTTGAATCAGGTCATGGAAAGGTAAGTTTAGTCATATAAGACCTCTGCAGAGAAGGTGAGATGAATGTTGGAATGGAGGGTACTTGGGATGTAGCAGGACAGAAGGTGAGCTCCTGAAGTTCTGATGGGCTGGAGGGTGTCTTAAAGACGCTGCATTTTATCTTGAAAAGACTGGGAAGCCAATGCAGAGTTGTGGATAGTAGTGTCTCATATGATTTATTTTTTTAAAAGAGTCTGAGTCTATTCTGAGAATTAACTCAAGGAACAGAACAAGGGTAAAAGCTGAGCAACTCACCAAAAATCTGTGGTTAGGGTCAGTGGGCTGGCTCAGTGTATAAAGGTGCTTGCTTTCAAGCCTGATGACCCTAATTTGATGTTCAGGGCCCACCCACATGGTGGAAGGAGAGAACCACTTCTGTTGTTCTGATGTTGTCTGACTTCCAAATGAATACCAAATGTTTAGAATTAAAGTGAAATGAGGTCTGTAGAATGAAGATTAGACAGTCAGGTTGTAGGCCCTTTTTGCGAATGCAGTCGGTATGGTAGATTAGGTATAGAGTGTGGAGAAAAGAGGAGCAGAGTCCAAGGTTGGACCTAACAGCTAGAGAGAGATTTTTACTCCCAGTCAAGATAGAGAAACCCGCTGGGGAATCAGGTTTGGAGGAATGACGTATCACTTAAGAAATGTTGCTGTTTAGTAGTCTGTAAGATATTCAGTGCCAGAGAGGCAATTGCATGTATGACTGGGATTAAGAAGGAGTACCAGCCTGGAGATAGGAAATTTGCATATATTTATGTACTTAGTGGTAAGTGATGTGATTGAGAACAACTTGAAATATTTTGAGAGTGAAAAGGAAAGCAAGCCAGTGGAAATGCCTCTGCTGCTGCTTTTTTCTGGCCAACCAATCAGAAGACTCTGTGTTTCAAATATCTTTTTCTCATCCTTACTTTAACCATTCTTATGCTTTTAAAGCAAGTGTGGGTTAGTCCAGTCTTAAGCTGTCATCAGCTTACCCATTTTTCCCATGCTGTTTAACTAGAATTGTCTTCACTAATAATAATAATAATCATAATCATAATAATCATAAAAACCATGAGACTGAAAACAACAGCTTTAGTCTGTTAGCAACAGCTAAGAGCACAGGAAGAAGTTGTCTGATGTTAGCTATGAAAAAATCAAACAGCTTAAAGTTTAAATTTGGATAAAGTTTTGTAAAGTAGCCGTAGTGGTTTATGTAGAAGCTTGATAGAGGATAACGATTGTAAGCAGCAAAATGGAAAGTCAAAGAAGGGGTGAAGAAACAGAGAGAGAGAAAGAGAAAGAGAAAGAGAGAGAGAGAGAGAGAGAGAGAGAGAGAGAGAGAGAGAGAGAGAGAGAGAGACTATGTAAATTGTGTTTCTTGAAGGAATTCAGAATTTTCACTTCATGTACTCTAGTATCTGGAAGCACATTCAGCTGAAGATGGAGGTGAAAGCCTTTCCTTAGTCTCATCTGCAGACTTGTGGCAATGTGAGTTTCTCTCCTGTGTGTATGTGCATGGAAGGGTAGAAGTGGTTGAGTGGGCAGCTGGCAGCCATTCATTGGTTCGATTGCAATCATTCTAAAACCCAACAGTGCTGAGGGTGGAGTCAGGAGGAGCATTCCCCAGAGGTAGCAGCAGAATGCCTTATTTGCATAAGTCTTCCTATGATCCTTGAGAGGCAAGAGAATGCTTACAGGAAAGTACAGGGTTGTAAGAGTCCACATCTGATTTTACATCATGTGATTGAAGACATCACAAAGCCTCCTAAATGTTGCTCAGACTGGAAAGATTCTAGGAAGTGAACATCACGGCAGGATTTGTGGTCTCTGAATATGTAGTTGAAGTGAATCATGGAGAGAACTTTAACACACTAAAATACCATTGTATTTCTTAAAGAATGAAGGGATCTTACCATTATAGTGTGTCTAATGTCTTGACCTAAACAAATTCCATACCTTAGAACTGTCAAAAATATTAAGATTGTAACTCTCCAAACTAAGATAAGTTTCAATTATGATTTTAAAGGAATGTTAATCTTTATAGGCTAACAAAATCCTCTGGAAACCTTATGTATTCAGTATGTCTTGTTCTGAGCTAGAGAGTATATTTTTTTCTTTTGTTGTGGGTAGCCCACCAGAGATGACCACTCCAACACACTGTATAGCCTATTGAAAGTCTTCATTCTAGCCAGCTGGAACTACACCCAAGTGTTCGGGGACTGATGTGTAGCCCTGAGTGTCCAGAGCACAGTTTTGAAGGCAAAATACACATCCTGGCATCTCACTGGCAGCTGCAGGGCTACTTTGCAGAAGCAAGTAGTTTAACAGAAGCTAAGATAAGAAGTTAGCTGAAGGGAATTTTGCATAAACAGACAATTTAACCAGAAGCTAAGTTAGCTGGGGCATGTCCTTGGGTTCCTACAATAGAGTTTGGTCATTTTCCCTGTGATTCTCCATCAAGGTGATCAAATTCTAGTTAAACCTAAAATGGATTCAGCTTGAATACTAGATGGAGGAACCTCTTCACTGTCTTTCCTTATCAAATGTTCTTATATCTGGAAGATTTTTTTAATCTAAAATTAATTCAGATTTAAAAATATAAGAATATATATTGTCATGACTACGAGTCCTTTTAAACTGGCTGAATAATTAGGCAATCTGAAACAAACTGTTTCTTCCCTCAAAACTCAGATTCAATAACTAGATATACCAGTTGAAGGAATATATGTCTTGTGGATAAAGATCAGAATGGGAAATGTGGTGTTGTCTTGGTCTTTTTAGAATTATGTCTAAATTAAGCTTGTTCAGTCACATAGTTCTTTAATCCCTGCTACTCAGGAAGCTGAGACAGTAAGGTAACAAGTTTGAGGGCAGCCTGGGTTACAGAGTAAGTTCAAGACTAGCTTGGGCAATTTAGTGACAAGTAGGTATGGGGTTACAGCAGTAGCAGAATGCTTGCCCAAGTTCAGTCTCCCAATACCAAAAAACAAATAAGGAAATAATTTAAAATTATGTGTATCTATATTTAAATCAATTATAAGGGTATTGTATTTGAAGAGTAGTGTGTCTATTTTTATTATTTAATTATGCTTCAAAATTCAGAAATTCAAATAAAGTTTTTTTTCCTCTCAGAAAGGTTGGGTAGCAAGTTCAGATGGAATAAATATGCTCCAGGTGATATAATTTTAAAACCAAACCACAGGGTATTGATATTATATGACAGTGTTCTTCCAAAGGCATGGCTTTGTAGTTTTTTTTTTAAAGTTTGGCCTAGAAAACTACCTGTGGTGTGTAATAATCTGCAATTCTTAGAAAACAGTCTCTTCAAAGAATAAGAAAATCTTTATGTGGTAGATTTATTTCAAAGCTTTGTACAAATACTTGATCCTCAAGGGAGAAAAAGCAGAATCTTGATTCTCAAATTCTTCAGAAATTCTCCAAGTTGGTGGTATTTTCAGAAGCCAGCCCATGTAGATCAAACAGGCTGCATATGCTATTTTGGGATGAGTGAGAATTGTCAAAGATTTTTTTTTCCAGTGCTATGAAATTTAAGTTACTGGGCATTACACCTTGTGAAAGTGAGATTGAAGTTCCAAGGCTGAGAAATCCTCATCCATGGCTTCTAACAGCTGCCTTCCTGCAAGTTGTCTTAATGCTGGTGCATGAATAGCTTCTTCATGAAGCTATGATAGTAGCAAAAGGCTTTGTGGTTCCCATGAATATTTCTCTCTGTTCTCTCTTGACCATCTATTGGGCATTCAGAAACACCAGATTTAGACTGTATCCCAGGAGGAAGGTGTTGAGGCTTTGAAATAGCTCCTTTTCTTCCCTCATTGTGTTTATATAGTGATTTCTGAGTGTATTTGGTGGTGGAATGAGCACTGTGTGTCCATGTATGCACATTTCTGTGTCCATGTCTACCTGTATGATTTCTTTCAGAAGTGGAGAATTTTGCCATGCAGCTTTTTCTCTGACAAAACAGTTTATTACCATTGCCTCACCAGAGATCTCCTGGAACAACCTAAATTAACTTGAATTTTGAGTAATGTATCCAAGTCTCCAAGAAAGTTCTAGAAAGAGTCTAGAAAGGTCTAGGCTCATGCTTGGGGGTCCTAGAACCTCAGGACATTTACAGTTAGCAAAATTCATAATGTCAAGCCTCAGTATTATAACCAGACTTCTCTATTTAAAGTTATGTTTGGTTTAAAACTTTGAGAAGTATCTAAGATATTCAAGTGCATTCTCAGTTGGAGGCATTTTCTGGATTGGGCCAATGGATTCCTTTAGTGCTCTAAGCCCTGTTAACATGAGAGTAAGACTATCATCAACTCCTGATGCCCTTTTCTAGCTTAGCTATCTTGTCTACCTTCTGCATTTATTTTATAATGAAGGGCTCAAGGTACAGCGGCTTTTCAAGATTTATTGCACATGAACCTGTACACACTTCCCATGTAAATCTGCCCTTCATTTCTTCCTCCTCCTCAGCTTGAAGGGAATTTGGAAGATAGGGGATAGCTAGAGGCCTCTCAGATCTCTTTCTGTATCAGCAGGAAGACATATGTGCTGGTTAATGATGTGAAGTGAGAGTCCATATCTTCTAGTAAGACAGCCAAAGCCACAGAAAATTCTGCTTGATTTTTAACCTATCAACACAGCAGCTGTTCCTATTTTTGAGCTCTCAGATGTCTTCACATGGTGAGGCCAAGGCTTTCAATAGCTTTTCTTCTATGGGAAAAGCTACTGACAATCATTTTATTGATGCTAAAAGGAAAATCAAATATTGAGGCCAGCAAAGAATTTATGGGGGTATAGTTGAGCCTGTGGAAAGCCAAGTAAAAAGAATTTCATCTTCCAAGGCCTTTTTGGTGCCAAAAGTTCATATTGATGGGGCTCACCAAGACTTGCCTTTAGATTGTGTTTCGTTACAGTGTTTAATTTCCAGATATGCTCTACCCTTTTATAATTAATAGTGCGTTGTGCTGTCTATCATGCGCCCCAGGTGTGTTGTCAGGGACATGGCGAAGCCTGCTGCCTGCAAAACACCCAGAAATGCTGAAAGCCAGCCCCATCAGCCACCACTGTAAGTATGGCATTGGATTTATTGACTGAAAATGTCACCTCTTACCCAGATCACTGGTTACAGATTTACTAATGACTTTGCATGTGGGAATAGATACACTAGTTTCTCTGGTATGTGTATCATAGAAAGGCTACTACTATTTAATTAGATGAAATTATTTGTAAAGAGGAGCTCTGGAGTAAGTATCTTTGTTAAATGATGTTTCTAATATATTGCAGGAAGCAGACTAATAAGAAGAGAGGGAAATGTATCAGCAACTCTAGAGTTTTGTTTTTAATTGTTATTATTATTATTGATTGGGAATGCATATGGCTTGGATCAGTAGACTCCCAGGAAGTGAGGAATCAAGGTATTAGATGGGGTGGCAAGTAGAGGCTGGATTGTGTTAGAGAGGAAATGAACAGTAGTCTAACACCCAACCCTCACACTATAATGTTTAAAGGCGATGGACACTGAAGTGATTGGATTGTTTACCTACTTTCATCTTTATTATTGCATTCTTAGGTGTAGGTAGAAATGTGATTAAATGTGACCAATAAAGAGTAACATTAAGGGTGGGAGAAGAAATCGATTATGTAAACTTTCAGTTTCCCATATGGAGTTTGAGGAGATTAAAAAAAAATATTAGAATTCTGCAGAGTAACACGATTCATTCAATCCTCAGAATATAAGTATTCTCCTAGTGAGAAAAGATGAAAATTTCCTTAAAATGCATAATCAGCAGCAACTTCCTTAGCAGCAGCAATTGCAGTAAACCAGTTACTACTGGGAAATGTCTCCTTCCAAGGTTTATAGCAAAAAAACCTTTGAAGAAATGTGTCTTCAGATCGATTTTCTTTACATCTCTTCAGCTGTCTTAGAAATTTTTTTTTAATGCACAGCGAAAATTAAGTGATGGAGTAGTAAAAAGTCTCTAAAAAGAAAATTAAATTCTTCTATTTCTATGGCAAGTTTTTATTAGCAATGATGAAAATTAAACAAAACTCAATGTTTTCTTAGAGCAACAGAAATCTCTTCTGAGCATTGCATATGCCATCGTGCTCTGCAAACTCTGTACATCTTACCTAATCAAACCCCACATCCACAGTTGGATTTTTTTTATATCTATCTGTTTGATAACATCTCTACGCTCGGCTTTCTCCTTCGGTTTGGCCATTGAAATGCTTATGTCTGGTATGTTATATACAAGGACAAATAGTTGTATGCATTTTAAGCTTTAGGATATAACATTTTACAACACTAGGACATGTAGTGTATGTGTTAAAAATTTTATCTCAGTAATAAACTTGAATATCAATTTCTGCATCATCAGTACTTTCCAAGAAGTAAAATAGTCTTGATTTAACCATGGTAAATGATTTATAATTACTTTGATAAAAGTAAAAATTCATAAATACACTAAATGATTATACCACATACTTCCTTTATTCATAAATGTTTGTGTATATTATATAGTATTTTATTTCATGTATTTATATGGGAATCTCACTGTTTTTCAGGCTTGTCTCAAAATCCTAGGCTTAAGCTCTCCTCCTGCCTCAGTTTCCCCAGTAGAGGGACAGGCATGTGTCACCATGTATGGACTTTAAAAAATCCTCTTACTGTACAAAGCTTTAGCTTATGATGGAATTAGTCTTGATAATTCCCAGAATAATTCTGATCTTCTCTAACTATCTTATGTTTTGAAACTTAATTTAAAATGTTTAGCTCCTCACAATGAAATAGCTTTATTTTATTTTGTGTGTGTGCCTTCAGGTATATACTTTCCTATTTGTACATGTGTGTGCAGGTGTGTCCAGGTATTTAAATGCATAAATGTGAGGATTAGAGTTTGATGTCAGGTGTCTTTGACTAAAGGTCTCTACCTTATTCTCTCTCTCTCTCTCTCTCTCTCTCTCTCTCTCTCTCTCTGGTGTGTGTGTGTGTGTGTGTGTGTGTGTGTGTGTGTGTGTGTGTGTGTGTTGTGTGTATGCATGTGTGTGCATGTGCATGTGTGTGCACGAACGTTTCCACACAAGCCTGGGGAGATACCAGCTTGTGCTGCTCTATGATTCTCAGCTCTATCCATTTGACACCAGGTCTCTCACAAAACAAAGTGGTAGGCTGGCAGGGCAGTTAGTCCCAGTCACTCTCCTGTCCCTTTGCCCTTTGGTGCTGGGGTTACATGATGGCCTTGCCAGGCATTTTTGTGTAGGTGCCTGGGATCTGAACTCAGGTCCTCATGGTTGTGTGACAGACCTCTTACTCACTGTGCTGTTTCTTTTTTTTTCCTGAGTCAAGGTGCCTCCCATCACTGGGGTGGCAGAATCATTCAGTTGAGTCTACTTCATGTAGGTAGCAGTGATCAGAGCTCCTATTCTCATGCTCATGAAGCGACCACTTGACCCACTGAGATGTCTACAGATTGCCTCATTTTATTTATTTTAGCTCTGGAGACTGAACCCCAGCTGTGCATATGTAAGGCAATCACTGTATTACAGAGCTTCCTCCCAGTGCTGCCCAGTTCTATTTTAACTGGGTTCACTCATTCCAAAGCTCATGTTCTCTTGGGTATTAGGTACAAAGTAGCAAATGTTGTCATGTCCAATTAAGACTTAGACCTTTATTTTGTATTATTAAGACAGTGTCCCTAGCTGTCTTAAAATTCACTGTATAGACAAGGTTGGTCTTAAACTGACAGTGATCTGTTTGCCCCAATCTCCCCAGTGATGAGATTAAAAGCGTGATTCATCATACTAGGCTACAGAATGATTCCATCATTATTTTTCTTTCTTATTCATTTTGAAGTAATTAAATTTGAAAATATAACTATAGTATGTCTGGAAATCAGTCATAACTTAAGTTGAACCAAATAAAATGTTAACTAGTGGTGTCTCTGACTTTATTGGACAAGAACCAAACAATTGTAGACTCTTTGTATCCTTCTTCCTACTCGTCTGTTTACCCATGTTATATTTCTCTGATTAAGAAAGTAGACTTCCCTTTAGATGAATGGAAGAATTTAAAGACCAGGTTTCTTATTAATTTTTATTTTTTAATTAAGGTTCATATTGTGAATTACACCTTCTGTGGAAAGACAAAAGCATGTTAGAAGGGAATTTTTGAGGAAAGACTTTAGCTATAATGAGTTGAAAATTATTAAATCATTCTGTTAGTGGGTCAGAAAAAAAATCAGTGACCAGAATTTGTTTTGAAAGTTTGAATGGAATAGAATAGAAAATAATAAGAGTACATCTAAGATTAGGATTTTAGGACACAGCTTATTTATTATTCAAGGTAAATGAGTTGAGATATAAAATTTAATATTCATTACATTAAGTGATGAGGCTTTTACTAATGGAGTTCAGTTAGATTAGCATAATTGGATGTGTGTATATATGAAATTGCTATTCTTTGGTAGAAGTGGGGAAAATGGAGTATGAATGTGATGCAAACTGAACGAATGACATTTCAATCAACAGCCTTTTGTAATAGTTCATGGAAAGATACTGAGGCCTTGGTGGAGAAATTCAAAACCTGAGAGCTAGGATCTAGTGCATGTGGACAATTCTTTCTGGTCAATTAAATGTATTTGTGAGGAAACAATTTAGTGGAACTACCATATTAATGCTTGAATGATAGACACAATGATCCAGAAATTGAGTTAAAGATATAAACCAAATCTAGGCTAGATGGGCAGTGCAGAGGTGAGTTTAGACACTGGATTAGTGATTTTTGTGGTATGTGTAAATCATCCAGTTTTATAAGTAACATATAGTTGAGGCTATCTGAAGTACTCAGGTAAGTACATCAGTAGACGATATCACAAAAAGTTCTTTGGGTTCAAAAAACAAGAGTTGGAGGAAGAGAAGGAGGTAAAAAAGGAGGAGGAGAGATTTGAATTAAACAGTTCTCACAAAAATAGGACAAGTAAGAATATCTCCAGCTTAGTTGAGAAGTCGCAGACTAACTAAACAGTGTCCCGAAGCAAGGTAGTACAGAGATTCATGAGGGGCATTCAACTTGTCCATGAAATAAAAACTCAAGAGATAGCCACATGTGTTAAAAATGCACCAGAATTTTGGTCGTATAGAGGTGACTAATAGTATTGGCGTAGTAGTTTTACATGATAAGGGGGCAGAAATGCTATATTGATTTGGGTTTGAGAACGGAAGTAGAAGCCAGAAGCAGAAGCTGGTACATGAGGAGGAATTTTCCAAAACACTATCCTGAGTGCAAGGTGAGTTCAAGAGGGATAGTGTTTGTGTGGTTGACCAGTAGGAGCAGAAAGCTATGGATCTGTTGCTCTATGCATTCTCTTATTCATAACCCATGGAGACACATATCAACATAGTTTATGTTTTGATAGCTTTGAAAACTATTCAAAGATTCCTTTAATATGTTATCAAAATGTTACTCGATCATGTTTTAAGAATGTTACATGAGTTATCATTTAGTCAAAGCAGCAAATACATGAAAATATTAGTGGAATTCAACAAATGAAGTCTTATGTCCACTGTTCCACAGGTATAAGGTATGTAGGTAAAATTAAGATGGAATTCTTGTTTAAAGGGTTTCTTCTCAAGTTGGAGAGGAGGAGGAAATTACATAATCCAATAAATTATGGTGCCTCTAGAAATCTGTTTAAGATAAGAAATATCTATTCCAGTGCTTCTCAGCTTCTCTACCCCTTTGGTGGTGGTTGCATATCAGATACCTACATATCAGTTATTTACGTTACAATTCATAACAGTAACAACATCACAGGTATGAAGTAACAATGGAATAATTTTATGAGTCGGGGTTCACTACAGCATGAGATGTTATATTGAAGGGTTGCTGTATTAGGAAGCTTGAGAACCACTGGTCTATTCCCTTTTGCTTTAGTTTGGCAAGGGAAGGGTTTAAAGAGCCTTTGATAGTTCATATGAATAACTTTGAGTTTACTAATTAGACAAATTTGAGGTATAGTTTTCTGGGAGAAACATCATATTAACTATCACAGGCTGTAGTGGTTTATTTCAAACATGTTGTCATTGCAGGAGCCTGTGACTAAGTGTTATATTTTTTCTCTTACTTGGTCTTGAGTCTTCAGTCACTCCTAAGAGTGAAAGCTTTATTCTGGCCTGATGAGGGTATTGGACTGGTGGTCAAGCCTTTTATGGGATTCTTCTTATCCTTGATGTATGATCTGTCCCTCTCATAGGGAATCCATTTATGTGGTCTCAGAATTTCTTGCAGCCATTCTTTGTTCTCTCTGTTACCTCTTTTCTAGATATCACCTTGAGAGCAAGGATAATCTGTGTACTCCACATAATCTCTCCAGGTACCGCCTGCATTGAGTACGTTGTTTGATACAGGCATGTGTGCCATATGCATTTTTCCCTTTCTCCAGTGCTCAAATGAGTCAGCCTTGAAGTGACAAGAAGGCTGCCATTGCCATTTTCTTTTAATAGACTTACTTATTCAGATCTCAAGGGCATGGCTTTTTTCAGGAATAGAAAATTTTGTGAAGACTTAATCATAACACAGAAACTTCTGAGGACCAACATGTATGGGTCCAGAACCAATTTGATCATTTAGATTGCAGTAGTATATATTTAACCTACTTTTAAAATAGTCAACCTCATGCTCTAAAAATATAACACTGGGCAATATTCCCATACTTGTGTGTGTGTGTGTTACAGTTATGCATTTAAAATCATATATCTAACATTGCAGTTATATCTCTGATACTAAACCCAAATGTCTGTGAAAGTGTAGACAGACTGTCACTATGTCACTGTGTCTTCAAACTCTGCACATCACACATGACCTTTAGGTTATGTGGCCAGTTGCTCAGAGCTAAGCCTTGCTACAGTAGTGGGTCACTCAAAAAATGGATAATCCACTGGCACATTGTTAGTATATAGACATTTTCCCATTGTGAATGCAATGACTCCTTCCAAAGTCTAAGAAAGACCATTTTAATCCTGGAAGCTCACTGTCCCCTATTTTTAGAGCCTTCATCCCTCTGTCCCTTCTTAGCTGTGTCATCTTTTCTGCCCCTGAAGTTATTCAAATTTTCTGCTCAGTTTTTTCCCCAAACTCTCTTGATTTTTTATCTCGGCACAGATGTGGTCCACCCCTTCAGTTAAATCATGTTAAATCAGCTTTGATGCAAAGGAGGCATTGAGAGGAAGGGAAGTGGATGTCTTCAGCTGGCAGCAACGTGTGCAGTAGAATAAGCAATTCCTCATTTCCTCTGCAATGAGTTGGCCTCTTCACTCTCCTCTCAGCAAATACCTGTTTGCATGGATTGCATAGAATAATATCAGGATCTAGATATCATCCAGATCATCGAAGAGCTTGGGAGGAAATCTAAACCATAAGGAAAGCATCAAAGAGCTCAAGTGAGTGAGTAGAGTGGTAGGTAGAAGGCATACTGGGTAGTTATTTAAAGAGGTTGCTCACAGAAGATTCGAAAATGTGGTGGGCATTTGGAGAGATGCTGAGAAACTAGAAGTCAACCTGGTGAAGAGCCAGAGGAAAGGAATTCCAGGCAGAGAAGAGGGTGTATCCAACACTCTCTTTTGAGTTCATACATGTACAATATCTGTTTAAGAAGCTGAAGCAAGGCCAAAGAAAGCAAGGAGAAGGGCAGCAGTGCATTACATAAGCAAGTCTTCCTGTGAGGTCTCGGAGGCCTTTGAGTCTTGGAAAGCTTTCACTGAGAAGCCATTCACAGAAGGAAGAATTATGACACAGTATAAATCACAAATGGGCTGGCCAAAAGTCAGGTGGTCATGGTGACGCACTCATGGGGATTGAGGCAAGAGAGATAAGGCAAAGCAGGGGAATTTAGTCAAGAAATTGTTCAAACAATGAAATAGAAACTGTGTTCCAGTTAACTTTTCTGATAATGTGGTAAACACCATGACCAAAAGCTACTTGGAGAGGAAAGGATTTATTTGACTTAAAAATTCATTTCTCAATCCATCATTACTATGAGAAGTCTGAGCAGGAACCCAAGGGCCGGAGCCTAGAGGCAGAAACAATGGAGAAAGGCTGCTCACTGGCCCATGCTCCCCCGTACTCCACCACCACCGTAATTACCACCACCTTCTCCTTCTTTACCTTCTCCTCCTCTTCCTCTTCTTCCTCTTCTTTTCTCTCTGTAACAGCCTTATCAGTCCAGGGAGTCACTCTGTATATCAGGCTAGCCTCAACTCACAGAGTTCCACCTGCCTCTGCCCCTGAGTGTTAGGAATAAAGGTGTACGCCACCACACCCACCTTCAGCTCCTGTTTTTATACAGACTAGGAGGACTACCTTCCCAAGGATGGCAACATTCAGAGTCCCACATAAATCACCAGTCAAGACAGTTCTTTGATGAGACAGTCACAAGCCATTCTGATGGAATAAACCTTTCATTGAAACTCACTCTTCCCAGATGACTCTAGTTTGTGTCAAATTGATCATAAAGACTATCCAGACCCAGGGGAGGGGATTTCCAAGCACAGTGTGCCCTCTAGAGTGCCTTGTGTTCTATGAGTCGTGATTGAGCTGATGTATTTTCCTCATAAAGTTGTAAACATGCGCACAAATGTAAAACACATATGAAATTAAATATTTTAGAAATTTTATTGTATTACTGTAGGGATTTAGTGTAACTCTTCAATCTTGAAGATTAAAAAAATACCTATGAAGAGGAAAATTAAATAAAAAAAGAAAATATTAGATTTTTCTATTTTAAGCAGTTTTAGTTTGTGGGTTTTTTTTTCCCCATCCTGATGCTCTATTGAGACAGAAGATTTAATAATTCTGTCATTGTTTGAACACTCCTAGGAAAGCAAATATTTAATAATGTATACCAGATAAAGTATTTTTACTTTAAACAGATATATGTTTTACTAAGTAAAATCAAGTTAAGGAGATATAGAACATGTCTGTCATAAGCAGAAAATCTTTTAGCCATATATTCTATCACAAATGAATGTATTTTTCAGGGACATGTTTTCCACATATTATTTTTAGCTAGAAGATTTTGTCAAAAGTGTGAGGCATTTTTCTTTCATACACAATGAGGGATAATCAGTATCATAGTTTTTGTAGCATGTGCAGTGGAGATCAATATAAATTTTCTATTGATACTAGAAGCAATAAGAGATCCAAGTAGAAAATTATATATTTTTTTTGTCATTTAGAATGAAATTAGAACAGCCAGTAGCTTGAAAATAAAGAATACGCAGAACACTGACATTTCCAATTCACGGTTATAATTAGAAAGTGACAGAACTTGAAAAAAATGCGTGGCTTTCATAGTCTTCCTTTTCTTTTTGTGATTTGCAGGCTAATACACATCATTCCATGCCAGTTCACCAAGTCTCCCAAAGCCCCTCTTTTCTGCTGTAACCCTGTTAGTAATGACATTGTATTTTTTTTCTCTCTCCATGCTCAGTAGAAACTTATTTCATTTCTTGTATACTAATTCTTCAGTTCTATAGAAGTGTTAGATGTTGTCATGAGCTGACTAGTCCTTGGTTACCTCCCCCCTTCAGCCCTGTTGATGGCCATGGACCATCTCCTAATGATTCTGGGTAGTTCTTGTTTCAGTGACCCTTAAGATGAGGGCTTGTTTGCCTGCAGTTGACCTTCTTTTCTCTACTTCCCTCTCTCACTCTCCCTCCGTCTCTCCCCCACTCTCTCTGTCTCTTTTTATCTCTGTCTCTCTATGTCACTATCTCTCTTTGTCTCAGTCTCCCTGAGTCCCTGTATAGAGATCATTTGAGCCAAACTGCCTCTGTTATTCTATAGAGTGTCTTCTCTTGCTCCTGTCCTTCATTCTTTCCTTGATTGTATCATTGAGCACACATGCACAGGTCACTTTTACACCTGATGTCCAAGGTTTATCTCAAGCAGCCTCTCAGAGATTCTCTACACCTCCCATTCTCCTCACACAACTTTACACAAAAATGACCATTTTCCATGGGCAAAAGACAACATGCTTTTAAGAAGATGTCCTGAAGACAGTGACTTTGCAAGCCCATACAGACTTTGGATTGGGCTAACTTCATAGCAGCATTTGATCAGCCCCAGTATGTATATCACAGTTGAGATTTGACAACATATACTCTCAACTTGCACGTGGAAGACAAAAATATGCTTATCAGTTACTGTCACTAGTGTTCCCAGCAGATAGAAAGTAGACCCAGATCTAGAGTATCAGTGGTATCTGGATCATGAACACAAGATGAATTTAAACTATGGGAATGGTTAGTATGTATTATAAATGCTTAGTCCTAAGAGTTCACATATTAGAAAGCTAATCACAAATTCATGTTAATTTTCAGGTGGAGTTTTCTTTGGGGGGGCATAATCTTGGTTAGATAAATTCATAGGGTTAGAGCCCTATGCCTCAATCAGAAGATGAGAACTTAAGTGAGCATACTCATTCTTGTTTACCATGTGATACCCTCGGCCATGTTATGATACAGCAAAAAGGCCTTTATCAAATTCTAAATAGATGACAGTACTATGTTTGGGGGTGTGTCAACCTTTAGAATCATAAGCCAATTAAAATCCTACTCTTTATCCATAACGTGGGCTCTGGTGTTTTGTTAGAAAATAGAAACTATATCAAGACATATTCAAGAAGAAGAACTGTCTGGTTTGTGGGTTTTGTGAATTAATGGAGAAACCTTTGATTTAAATGTTAAAAGAATATATATTTTATTTATTTAAAAAATAGATTTGTACAAAGCGTCCCTGTATAAGTCCCAGGTTTCAAACAGCTGTCTCATGCAGCGAGCCCAGTACCTGGTACCACTGCCTAGATGCCTCCCATACAGATCAAGCCAATCGACTGTCTCACCTATTCAGAGGGCCTGATCCAGTTGGCTCAGTCTGGGAGGAGGGGACTGGACCTGCCTGGACTGAGTCTATCAGGTCGATCTCAGTTCTCGTGGGTAGCCTTGATCCGGAGGTGGTGGGAATGGGGGATGGGCTGGGGGGAAGGGAGGGGGGCAGGAAGGGGGAGAACAAGGGAATCTGTGGCTGTTATGTAGAACTGAATAGTATTGTAAAATAAAATAAAGAAAAGAAAAAAAAAGAATGAAAAAAAATTAGATTTGTAGCAGTGTAGTGGTGCAGGCCTTTATTCCCACCACTTGGAGGCATAGACAGGCGAAGCTCTGTGAATTTGAGGCCAATCTGGTCTACAAAGTGAGTTCCAGGAATGTCAGAGATACGTAGTGAAACCCTATCTCAAAAATTCATAATAATCATAATAATATAAAATTTAGATTTGTTTCTTTTATGTGTATGAGTGTTTTGCCTGCATGTATGTGTATGCCTGGAACCCTCAGAGGTCAGAAGAGGGTGTTGGATCCCCTCGAACAGGGATTATGCCTGATTTTGAACCATCATGTTTGTGCTGGGAACCAAACCTATGTCTTTTGCAAAATCAGTGCTTTGGGGACATATATTTTATCACATCAAAAGAAAACTTATTATCTAGATAATAAAAAGAAAATTAATGTTAACCTATTTAAGTTCAATGGATGAAATTAAATGAGTGTGTGTGTGTGTGTGTGTGTGTGTGTGTGTGTGTGTGTGTGTGTGTGTGGTGAGTTATATGCTCATAAAGCCCTACATAATATTCACCTGTTTTTCTAAAGTAACAGTGGACAATCTCTACTAGTTTGTAATTTCATTCGCTTATCCAGATTTTATCCAGATCTTCACTATTTCCATACTGGCATAATCTGAAAATAATATTTAGCCAACCTAGAACAGTATAGATTTCATCTTTTCTTCTCTATATATTCATTATTGAAAGGAGTGAAGTAGATGTTATAGGGACAGTATTGAAAGGTATGACTCTTATGCTGTTGTGTATAAAATTCTCCCTAATATGAATACATAAAGAGGCTAGGAAATAGGTATTAGGGAATTTTTCTCAAATGATATGGGCATACTTTCTTGATCCAGAATAATTGATATGTATCACTTACATTCAGTAAAAATGATGATTAATTGAGATGTGTTATGATTCCTCAAGTAAAAATTAATGCAAATACCACTGAATTGAACTTCAATTTTTAAAACTCTTGAACAGAGGCTGCAAAGTGAAATTAATATGGGCAGTATTATTATTAGAAAGTTATTGAGCCTCAGGGTCCAGACTAGTTGCTCTGTGAATCACTGCTAAGTCCTCTGCACCTCTACAGAGTCGTTTGTTCAAATGTGAATGGTCTGTTTGTGCCAAGAAAATAGATGATTGTTGTACAAAAACAGGAAGCTTATAACCAAAGGAGAATCTGTACTCCCTGGCTGGTACTGAACTTGCATTGAGAAGAAAGTGCTCAGAACAGGGAACATATCATCCTAGGGCCATGGGCAAAGCATGCAGAACATCATTATTTGTTTAGTGAAAAATCATGATGATAGATAAACAAATGCACTCACCTATTATGCATACAATAAGTACATTGCAAATATATCTGAACTCTTCATTAACTTAGGATACTATTAACAGGTACATAAAATTGAGAACATTGCTTAGACAAATGCAAGAGATAGAATGCCAAAGCAGATCTTTTAGGTCACATTTAACTTCTTTTAATGATAATTTCCATTGTTTTCCAACAACCTGTATATGTGGGATGTACTTTAACACTCATTAATTTTTATTCATACAATATTAGAAACATAAATGAACAGATGAATCTTGTATTGAGACACAAGTAGAGAGACCATTTTTTTACTTGTTATTTTCCTTTCTTTCCATTTTTCTTTATCAAGAAATTTTCTACTCACTCACATATCACCCAGAGATCTTCCCACCTCCCACCCTCCCTAGCCACCCCACATCCCCACATCCCCCAAGTTAAGGTCTTCCATGGGGAGTTAACAGAGCCCTGCACACTGAGCCTAGGCAGGTCCAAGCCCCTCCCCACTGCCACCAAGGCTGCGCAAGGCATAACACTAGAGTCATGGGGCTCCCAAAAGCCTGCCCATGCACCAGGGATGAATCCCAATCTCCCTGCCTGGGTGCCCCCCAAAACAGTTTGAGCCAAACAACTGTCTTCCATATCTAGAGGACCTAGTCCAGTCCCATGAGGGCTCCACAGCCACTAGTCTACGTTCATGGGCTTCCACTAGTGTGGCCCGTCATGGAGAGACCATTTAAACACATCATATCAAGGCTAGGAAACATCCTACAGTTTTTCAAGGAAGCATAGAAAAATAGCATCCATGCTAAAACTGTAGATTAAGGAAATTTGTTAGGGCCAAGAACACATGATTTTTGCTTCTTATGATATATACTGTCTGAAGTTTTTCTCTAATTATATGAAGTATAAATTTTGAACATAACCCATGTCCTAGTACTATGAATTACAGAATGAGGAGATGAAGCCTCATAAAATAATAAAAAAAATTGATTTGCCTTCAAGTAATTTATCATCAAGATGAAAGATGATCCAATGGAAAAATGGATGGTTAAGTCCATGGCTGAATAGCTGGGTAAGGTAGAAATGGAACTTTGTAATATAAGTAAAAAATATTATGTCATAATATATATATATATATATACACAAACTTTGCAATTTTTATTTGAATAATGAGTTGTAATCACATAAGAAGGACAAATGGTGGAACCCTTGGCTGAGAAAGTAATTTCAGCACAAGATCTGAAGTGTGAATGAAGGTAAATGCAGACTTGGTACAGGGTCTGGCTCACCAACCTGCCAAAGGTCACTGGGACCAGTGTATTCATGTCCTTAAAGTCTAGCCTCCAGAAACCAGCTTTGTTCAGAAGGAGGACGTGAAAGTGTGTAAGCATGGAGCCAGCCTCTTGAAAGGCCTGCTTCTGGGTAATGAATCTGAAGGAAGTACATATAATGGATGAGGATAGGGTATTCCTGGAGCGAAAGGGGCCAATTAGTAGATGATTGGAATAGACTGGACAGCGATATTAATAGGAAGGATGATGACAATGGTCACAGAGAAGATGGCTGAGCAAGATCTGAGAGGAGAACGTAGCAGGCCCTGGTGACAAGAGAATGCTGCCCTGAAGAAAGGAGAAGCACAGGCTTGGGGCTTTTTCAGCAGGGAAGACTCAGTTATCCTCGGAAGGGCACCGAGAAACAAGGAGGTACAGAAAGTCTTGCAGAGAATTGTGTTCCCTCAGATATTCGTGTCTTTTCTGATTCTTTGGAGAGATCCACTAGGGAAGAAGATGACGACATTGTGGTGGGACCCTCCGGGTGGGACCATCAAGAGGAGGGCAGCACACACCTTAGCTGGTACAGCATCACACCAGCTGAAGGTATGAATTGGGAATGTACCTGGAGAGCATCTGGTCTTATCCCTGGGCTATTGACTCTGTTAACGAGACCTCCACCTATAAATGACTCTGTTTCAGGTACATGTGTGTGTAACCCTCACAGATGTTATCAAATGCCACCACTGTCTCTGCTTTCCATATGTGGAAACTGAGGCCCAGAGGTGTGAATTACTTGCCTGTGTGCACTCTAATGGTGAAGGTGGAATTTAAATTCGGGAGGTGGGGGGTTGCTGATTCCAGAGCCTGTGCTCCTACTTCAGAAGTATCCCTACGGGTATCTTATTTGAACTTTCCAAGTGAAGATCCACAGAAGGCTTCTGGTTTCTTAGTCCAGGGATAGAACTAACCAGGGTTAGAAAAAGAGGTCCCCAAATGGCCATTCCTTTAAGAAAAAAATAGTATGAATTCTTTGAGAGTTTTGAGTTTCCTACATGTTTTGATCATATTCACCCCCTTCTCAATCCTTCCCAGACCCACTCCACCTCCCTATCCATCAGTTTCCAGTCCAAAAACAAAACAAAACAAAAAACTTCAAGAGTAATTTATGCTACCCAAATATCCCTGCATATGGCCTCTCATCTCTGGATGTTAGCTTTAAATCTTTAGGTAAATGTTATCTCTAAACCTTTAGCTGCGTGTTTCATTGGGAATACCCATAGAGGTCAGAAAGTTACTGCAGTAAAGAACTATAAAGGAGTTTCAATGCACTGGTATAAAAGGTCACATGGGAAAAATGGAATAGGAAGGGTTAACCTGGGTTGAGGAGTAGAGGGTAGGACAGAGAAGGGAATATTGGAAGAGATAAGTTGTGGTAGAGACATTTTGAAAGGAAAAGGAATGTATTAAAACCTATTAGTGTAGAATCTTTATATATATATATATATACATATATATAATCTTCTATATATATATAATCTTCTATATATATATATATATAATCTTCATATGTGTGTGTGTGAATTAAAGTGGGATTACCCTATAACACAGCAACAATGTAATAACTAAATAATAACCAGTAACCCTACTAATGCCAGGAATAGGTTACCCCTTTTGGAGTTGTTGGCCACTGAGTTCCCATAGGCCCCCCAGGCATTATAGGCTATTTCCAATCCCCTGATCACCCTCTAGAATGTGTTTGTCAGATCCCACTGCTAAGGACAGCACATACTAAATCCATGGATGAAGCCTGTGAAACTAAATGAAATCAAGCCAGTTCAGCCCTGGAAGCTCCATTCCTGCTGATTAGCTTCAATAGTTCTGGAAGGTGCTATGCATGCTACCCGAGGGGAAAAGTAACCATCAGTCATACACAGAGGTGAACCCGGCCAGCTGCAACAGTGACTGGCCTGGTCGGACACCCCAACAGATACAAAAATCCATTCACTGAATTCAGTGAGGAAGCTGCTGTCTCTGCAGCATCCAGCCCAAGGCATAAAGGATTCATAAAAGATATACCATCTGAGAGACGGAAGTATATACAAGGTTTTGACTGGTGACACATCATATGGAACTTTTTTTCTGAAGTCAGCAGGCTTTCATTTGTTTTTTTTTTTAGCCGAGAGGGGCATTACTTTTTAATCCCGAAGTTCTTGCACCAGTTACTTAGTAAAATCTAGTGTGCCACCTTGCAACATATTTTATCTAACTCTAAGAGGATTTTCTGGAAAAAAATAACTCACATTATCACTTGTATCTTTTCTCTCTACATGTAATTCTTCTAGGAATCATTTGCATTGTATGGAAGTCTTTGATCTACTGTACTATAAGTATAATATATGCTACGTCATTGAGGTTGGCACAAATTGTTTTTTCAGAATTTGAACCATGATGTGATTAATGAGCACCAGTTTACAAATGATTGTAAGAGAGATTCTTTTATTTCCCACATTAATAGCAGCAGAGAGCAGGAGGATAGAGAGGGGAATGAAAGCCTCTTTCATTTTCTTTCTTTGGTTTTCTTAAAAAATGCTGCCTGCCCATTCAGTGAGGAAGAGCTGTTCTTACCATCTGTTATCTGTGAAGTGGTAGAAACCTTAAAATACACATAGGAGGGCTTGGAGGAAGGGGGCATGGGAGGGTTAGAGGGAAAAAAGGGAGGGAGTAATGTAATTATATTTTAATTAAAATTAAAAATGTATGGAATGGATTTTGACCTCTTTGGTAACACTCAAGCAATCTTCCCATTCTGAGAAATGTTCAGACTTGGAAAAAGTTTGATTTCGAATTCTCTCCCTCCCTCCCTCCCTCCCTCCCTCCCTCCCTCCCCCCCCCCCCTCCCTCCCTCCCTCCCTGTCTCTGTCTCTGTCTCTGTCTCTCTCTCTCTGTCTCTGTCTCTCTCTGTCTCTCTCTGTCTCTCTCTCTGTCTCTCTCTCTCTCTCTCTCTCTCTCTCGTGTGTGTGTGTGTGTGTGTGTGTGTGTGTGTGTGTGTGTGTATGAGTTGTGAGCATGATGGCAGAACACGTATGTTTTATTCAAGGTTAGAGAGACTTGAATTGATTACTTTCAGCACAGTGAATGCTCTCATGCACCACCCTACTCCACAAAAACACTGCCTTATATACCAGTGTGCACACATACTTGATTTGATCTGCATGAAACAGAACTGAACTCAGTATCCCCTTGCACATCACACCCTACCAACACAAGCTCAGTCGCACATGCATCCTCCTGCACCTTCTCTCTCCCATTTGTGACATTTCCCTTCTCCAGTCACTCAGACAGAAAAACCCCTGAGTCATTTTCAACCTCTCACTCCCTTAAATCAGTCACTATGTCCTGTCAGTTCTAATTCTGAATAGTCACTCACATCTGTGCCTTCTGTCAGTTCTCTCTGGCATTCCCTATTCCATACCACATTTCTTTCTCGTGTGGAGTTGGAACATAATTGGCCCCTCTTCTCCTATTCTTTTTGCCAGTATAATCCCCACCCCCACCCCCAGGTTTCATCAGAGCAACTGCCCTAATCAGAGGATTTTAGACTGAGTAGCCCACCCATGCACACATTAAAATCCTGTGATGCCTGGCACCACACCCAGACTATTTATTTCCAACAAAGCTTCCTCACTTACAACCTGCACATAACTACATCATTCAGTAGCCTGTGAAGATGCCTGCCACTCCTTTTAAAATTCAATTTAAAAATATTTTATTTTAGGCAAATGAGTGTTTCGTCTGCATCTATGAAGATGTACCATGTGTATGCCTGATACCCTTGGAGGTTGGAAGAGGAGGTTGGAGCTCCTGGAATTTAAGTTGGGGATGGTGGTGAACTGGGACCAAACCCTGTCTTCTGTGAGAGAGGTTAACTGCTGAGCCATCTCTTCAATTCTCACTGTTCCTTTTATATCTTCAATTCAGGGTCCATAATTGTTTCCAGTTTTCTTAGTTCATCTTCTTTATTAGCAATAATTGCACCTGTAGTTTAAATATAGGCTCAAGAATTATTTCTTCCAGAACTCATCTTACTTAACACTCCACCAGAATTTCCTATTCCTTGACCTTTGTTTACACCGTGTTATTTAAAGCATGCAAAATGTTCCACTTACTAGTTTTATTTCCAGTTATTATTATTATTATTATTATTATTATTATTATTAATTTATGTGAATTTACAAACCCTGTTTCGTTCTTCATTGTCATTTTAATTTTTTTGGAGCTAGTCATTGGTTATGACATGGACAACAACAAAATCAAACCAGCTTCAATTTATGCATCCTTTTCCCGTACACATTATGACACTAACTGTACATCTTTTAGATATTACATATCAAGATTAAGGGTCTCCAAGGGAAGGCCCAGCCAATGCAATGCAATCAGAACAAAAGGACTTGTGTTTTTATTGATATGGACTTGTTTTTTTTTCTCTTTTTCTTCTGTACTGGTGTAGAAGTTGACATGTGATTTCCTTGTGAGAGAGTTTCAAACTGAAAAGCTAGTTTAGTAAGTTCCTAGTTAAAAGTAAATGCATTGTTGAATGTATTTAAAAATATCAACAATTACATCATTAGAAGACTGATGTTCCATTTCACAGGTTTTTGTATATTTTTGGTACATGTCAATATTCATAAAATATGTTAACTTTTGTCTGTTGGTTAATTGGTTTTAAATTACTATAGTACATTATTTCAACAGCTATAACTAGAGTGTTTTAGAATGAAGGAGACCATGATTTTTAGTTTAACACTCGATTTCTGTGACATGTTTATACTTCAGATTGAGAAGACTAAAGGTGGTATTTTTTTTTATTCTGAAATGCTAAATAATTCATGGATGTTATAGTTGGAGGGAGAAAGAGAATTGGGAGGCAAAGGCCATAGAAATGCCTAGAAGGACTCAAAGCCAATTTTAAGAGGTCAATCCAGAGAAAAACAGAAACAGGAAAAAGAACTATTGCTGAACCTACAAATTAAGAACCGAAGGTTACAAGGATAAATGATCCAATCCTAAGGGGTTAGCCTCAAACACCTACACCTGTGAGCAATACTAAATGAACTCAGCAGGTTGTATTTGTGAAGTTATGTGTATACAAGTGTATTGATAATGATCACAAACAAGAGGCCAGGAATTTGAGAAAGGAGTAAGAGGCACAAGAGGAATTGAAGGGAAGAGAGGAGGAAATGCTGTAAATATTCCTGTATATAATTGACAGACAGAATGAAGTTCTCAGTAAGGAGATAAAGGTGCACCTCTGCTTTGTATAGAATCAGGATGTGCAAACCCTACTAGTTGGAAGACGCTGTGATGCTAACCTGGACAGGTACAGTTACAAAGCTTTTGCTATGTTAAACCTTAGCTAGGTTCCTTCCCAAGAAGAAGGGAAGATGACATTATTATTCAGTACTTCTTTTTCTTTAAGAAAACTGATTTTCATATTGGTTACCACTAAGAAATGGAATTATTATTCAGACCTCTGACATGCATTGCACTTGATTTTAGTGCACATCATAGAGTCCCATAAGGTAAGGTGATAAACCTTTCATGTTCCATGACTGTTTATTCATCTCTCTGTCATCTGTCACCTTTTTATTCACATCAAAGCCATTGATGATGAAGAAGAGGAGTGTCCAAACCTCCTAACACCTCACTCATTCATACCCTCACTCTGCTTCATATACAACTTTATGCTCCATTGATACAGATTTGTGACTCACCAACATACAATGCTATTCACAAGATTATCTCAAAAAATGATTATAAAAATCTCCCTACGATTTTGCAAGCTCATTGTTAAACATAGCTCTTAATAAAAATGAAATTATTAAAGCTTATGAATTGATAGACTGCATTAAATGATGCATACTCAAAATTCACCACATCCTAAGTTTTTATTTTTATTTTCTAGTTTTCTTTATCTGTGCCCTATAATGATTTCACCTGCATTGTCTTTCTGTAAGTGAAACATCAATAACTTCTCACTTCAGTAACATCTCACTTGTCGTTAGAATTCTGTCCTGATAGGAATGTTCACACCATGGAAACCGTAAATCACCTGTCTCTACCTTTCTTACTTTCTCTTTTATTTTCTTTTGCTTTGTTTCGTGTTTCCTTTTTCCTTCATGAGAGAAAGAAGATTTGTTAAATATGTGTCAGTGTGTGGTGAGTGCAAATCTACCCTTGTCTATCTTGGACCAAACTCATCTGCTGGAGACATTTTCTACATGTCTGAAATAAACGTCTATGGACTGACATAGACGAAAACACATAAAAACACAATATCAGCCTACACACTCCCTTTAGCCACTTTTTGGGGGTATTCTTTTTTCTTTTTATTTATTCTTCTTTCATGCAATACATCTTTATCACAGCCTCCCCTTTCTCCAGTCCTCCAAGTTCCCCTCCACCTCCTCTCTCCCCAGATCCTTGAGTTGATGCCACTCATTTTCAAAGACTTTGTAGGCCCCTCAAATGGAGTTAATCTATCCCTTTTGCAAAAGCTCTGTAATTTGAATATGTTTATTTCAGCCTCTGGCTTTATTATATTTATTATTCCTTCATGGAGCAAATAAAAATACTAGACCTTTCACTAAATTTACATTTTAAGTAGACATTATCGTTACCCAGATATGTTCCATATAGGATTCCGAGAGAGGGTGGTCTTTGTCTTAAATTGTATAGCTGTGAGTGAAACCACCAGGCTTCGTTAGATAGTTCCACACCAATGGTCACACAGACAGCTCTGGTTAAACTTAGCAGGTCACAGACCAGAACAAAAAGACATGACTATGGGGAAAATAGAGCAGTTGGCAGGAGCAAAAGGAAAAATAAGAGGAAGCAGGATATGAGAAGAATCAGATTGCATTATACACAGTGGACGGCTTGGTTTTGTGTGCCAACCTGACACAAGCTAGTTTCATCAGAGAGGACGGAGCCTCAACTGAGGAAATGCCTCCATGAGATCCAGTCATTTTCTCAATTAGTGATCAATGGGAGAGGGCCCGGCCCATCATGATTGGTGCCATCTCTGGGGTGATAGACCTGGGTTCTATCAGAAAGTGGGCTGAGCAAGCTATGGGAAGCAAGTCAGTAAGCAGCACCAGCTCCTTCCTTCAGGTTCCTGCTATGTTTAAGTACCTGTCCTGACTTCATTCAATAATGAACAGCAATATGGAAGTGTAAGCCAAATAAACCCTTTCCACCCTAGCTTGCTTTTTGTTCATGATGTTTGGTTGCAGCAATAGAAACCCTAACTAAGACACACAGGTTTGAAATTCCCAAAAAGCAAATTTGATAAAATGTATTTTAAAATGTGTTCCATTCAATATTTGGATATTATTATACTAAAAACATTATTTATTATTTACCAGAAATTTAATTTAAACTGGGTTTGCCACATTCTAACTGCTGAGACTATTATTTGTTAGCAGTTTATGGTTTAGTACCAAAGTACTAGGTCTTTTAAATTGGTCCTCATAATGGCTGGCACAGAGAATGAATGGCTCACAATTGAAAGTTTGTCTGTGTTTGCTGCTAATATCTGAATGGTTATCCCGCCTTATTCTTCATTTAACTGTATCATTCCTAAATATTTTTGTTTCATTAAACCAGGAAACATTTTTTTTTGAAATTTGAAATAACCTATACGACAACACGTGTTTAATAAAGTTAAATTTGGAGGCTAATAATAAATCTGCAGTGGTAGAATTAGGACCACTAGGTAGGAAGCAAAGACAACAGAGCAGTGTGTGCTAACAACTTGCAGTGAAAGGAGCTAAAATAGCTTGCCTTGGGTGGAAGGCACACACATCAATAAATAAACACACACACACACACACACACACACACACACACACACACACGCACAGAAAGAGAGAGAGAGAGAGAGAGAGAGAGAGAGAGAGAGAGAGAGAGAGAGAGAGAGAGAGAGAGAGAGAGAGAGAACATGAAGTGAGGCAAAGTGAAAGGGATTAGTTACATAGGTGGTATGGGAGAGAAGGGACTAGGGCATGGATATGATCAAATACATTTTAAGCATGTATGAAAACCTCAAAATTGTTTTTAAATTTCAAGAAATGCTGTCTTAGTTTGTATAGTGTAAGTATAGTAGATGACTTACTAAACAAACAAATTAACAAGAAAAGCTAATGTGTACCCTTGTCCCAGATGCTAAAATCTGAGCTCAGGGCACTATCATTGTTGGATTCTGGTGGAGGCTCACTTCCTAGTTTAGAGAGAGCTACCTGTTGGTGGTCTTCTCATGAGAGAACACAAAGCAAGATAAGACAAATTCTTTTGTTATTCTTAGGATAGAAGTAATCCCAAATATCAGAGATTTACCCTTATAATCTCATTCATTCCCAATGGTTCCATCATCCCAAACCACAGTGGGGGGGATAACACTTTCACAAATTAATTTGAGGTTGACAACCAGTGTGAATACCAGGCACCACAGACATTTGGAGATGGCTTTTCTTGCTACTTCAAGAGCATCTACTAGCCGGGCTGACTGACTGGTTAGTGACAGAGTACTGTTGTCCCTTCAGGAGGTCCGGTAGGACCCAAACCAAAAATATCCAGAGAAGGAGGAGTGGAGAATTAATAGACAGACGCTCTAACTTCCCTGGCCCAGAAGCCTTTCAGACTTCAGTCTGTGAAAAGAGAAGAGAGGGCTGTGAATAGGAATCTGCCTGTGGTGTGTCATTGATTGTGTCCTCAGAGGGCTTTTGCTGTTGTTATATTTCTCGAAGTTGATAATAGGAGCAATTTTGAGCTGATGAGAAAGCATTTGCATTTGAACAGTGAGAGATGTTCTAGTTTTGTTACTCAAGGAGTTCCTGTGGAAACTAAGACTGCCAAAGTCCACATGGTCTGGAAAAGAACACCACGCTCAAATGTCTGAGGGTCAGCAGATCACAGCCTTTTTTTCTTTGTTTCCTGAAAGGGTGCTTACTCATTTCTCCCATTATTGCAAATGTTACTATAATAATAATTATAAGTGTTTCTTACTTCCCATGGAAGAACATCTAAATTTTTCCAGTAAATATCAAGACCCATGCTAGCTTACCATCAGTGTCCCATTGCTCATATCTAAATGCTCCCAAATTATACCACCAGCTTTAAGTGAGTTCTTGATTGACACATGGACACCTCACATCATTTTCTGTGCTATAGCCTGGCCTATCCCTAACCTTTACTTTCTTTTCTTTCTATTTCTTTCTCTTATTTGTGTGAGACTATTTCTCTCCTGACGTAGCTCATATTGACCTTGACTGAGTCAACAATCCCCCTGCCTTCTGCAAGGTGGAATTATAGGCATACACCACGACACATGGCTACCTCAAATGTCTCTGTAATTTCTTAAACTCAGTTTTGTTTCTCCTGCAAGTTTGTTGCAAACCATAATATATATCTCCCAGATCATATTTTAAGAATATCTTAGAGAACTAAAATATTTACTCTCTTTAGCTTAGTAGCTTTATTTATAGGAATATTTCAGATACTAATAAGGTACCATTACATAGAGATACATGTACAAGGCTGGTTACCTTGATGAATTATAAATCTTTGAATGTCTACCAACAGAAAAGTGGTTGATTCAGTGATGATAATACTTTGCTGTGGAATCCTTTTTCTTCTTTATAGCTGTTGGAAAGAATAAAACAATTTCACTTCTCCAATAGGCAAGCCTTTGAGAGTTGTTGCAACTGAGTTCTAAATGACTTCTCGAAAAATGACAATAAAGATTAGAAATTGCAGGGCATGGGCGTAAAACCCCTGCAACATGAAAAAGGGTTTGAGGTTGGTCTCCAGCACCATGAAAAGGAAAGAAGAGAGAGAGGGGGGAAGTGAGGGAGGAAAGAAAAGAATGTTTGGCCTTTACCATTGCTATTGGTATTATTCCAAGGAAGTCAAGCAACAATATACTTTCAAATAAAGTTATCTGTATGTTGATATATAACACATCATACATGTGAGCCTATGGAGGATTAGTTGTAAATTATTAAACATTTGGAAAAGTACAAGTATATGCCCAGCAAAAGGGATACTGCTCCATGGAACTCAGCTTATGACACCAGAAGTACTAGCCCAATAACAAACAGCTCAGTTAGCATAAACAGTGACAGAGTATGTAATTATACATACCCCCGACAATAATAATGGTCACTCCAGTGACATGGTCCTTGATGGAATCACTAAAATTAGCTTGTACCCTTTTTTGTAACTAGAAAGACTGAAATGTAAAATCAACAGGTGTGTGGTATTTGGCCATTATTGTTGTCATCATTCACCTCAAGGTGAATTGTCATTATTTTCCCTAACAGCATCCACACTAGTCTCTGAATTTCCAAGGCACTAACATGTACAACTTATTTCAGACATAGGTAGTTGTACAGGTGAGATGTCACACACCAAACAGCCTTACCTTCATTGAAGCTCTGCTTCTCCCCAAGAGTGTAGTTATCTTTTAAGATGAAGTCATGCTTTATACTTCATTTGTTTAGTTTATCATCTCCTATCAGGAAATTTATTATAAAATATTGGCAGACATTTCAATCACTTTATTCCAGGTTGCTAAGATCCTTTGAGTTACATATTCCTGATTACCTTTGATAGTATCTGTTGATCAATTGATTCATTCGCAGATCTCTGTTGAGAACTTGAGCATTGTGGGCATCAGGCTGCCAGAAATAGAACAGTGAGGATGAAAGCCCTGGACCTCTCATTTTGGAAATACATTCTTATGGTGGGGACGCTGAAATAAAACACACAAACATTTGCAGTTAATTGCCAGTTGATGTAGAAGAGGCCAGCCCACTGTTGGCAGTGCCATCCTGGCCAAATGATTCTGGGTTGTGTAAGGAAGACAGCTGAGCAAGCCATGAGAGCAAAGCAGTAGGCAGTGACCCTCCTCGGTGTCTGCTTCAGTTCCTGCATCCAGGTTCTTGCTTGAGTTCCTGCCCTCATTTCTCTCAGTGGTGGACTGCAACGTGAAAATGTAAGCATAATGAATTATTTCATCCCCCATGTTGGTTTGATTGGTGTTTGTATTACAGCAACAGAAAGTGAGCCAGGAGAGACTGCGATGGGAATTGGGAATTAAATGAGTAGATACAATCATAAAGGATATCAAAGGGAGGACGGGGGAATCTGTGGCTGATATGTGAAATTAAGTTAATTATAAAATAAAAATACTATAAAAAGGATATCAAAGACTCATCATTCAATATGGGAATCAGAAATGGCCTTCTTTGTGAGAGCTGGAGCTGCAGAATATGAACCTGCACTTTGTGGAAAGCTAGGGTGTGGGTGCTGATGGCTTGGAAGGAGGAGCAGACAGGTGAGAAGCAACATGCCCTTGATGAGACCAGCACAGTAATGGTCAATGTGGCCCAAGCTGACTGAAGGAAGCAGACTTAGGCTCAGTCACGCAGGGTTCAGTGAGGACTGAGTTTTATTCCATGTTTGAGAGTGAACTTTGTAATAACATCATCTATGCATAAGGTCAGAACTTAGTCTTATAGGCTTCATGAAACATACTTTACAAGATTAAGATAATAATGTATTTCAGAGGATTATCAATTTACAATGTTTCAGTGTATTAGATTTTAGTATTAAACAATACTTAACGAACAAAATGAACAGCAAGACCAGTGGGTCTTTTGCAAGGCCACAGTTACAAAACTTCCACTATATTCTCTCCCTTTTATATAGGACTTTTCCATAAGTAATCCTGAAGGAAATATAGTAACTGCTTTCCTTCTACAGCTTCCTTTAAAATGCAGGCAATATTTCTTAGAGTCCCTCATAATTTTGAGTCATTTGACTTTTAACTAAAAATTAAATTAATTTTAATTTTTTGAGATTATAATATAATTGCATCACTTTCCCTTCCCCTTTCCTCCCTCCAAACCCTCCCATGTATCCCCTCCTTGTTCTTTTTCAAATACATGACTTCTGTTATTTTTTAACTGTTGTCACATTGCATATACAAATGTGTGTGTGTGAGTGTGTGTGTGTGTGTGTGTGTGTGTGTGTGTGTTTGTGTGTAACTTCAACCTGTTCAGTCTGTATATTACTTGTTATTATTTGTACCAACTGGTCAACCAAAACTTTATTTTTTATTTAATTATATCTTTTATTTTTGATATAACATAATTACACCATTTAACCCTTTCCTTTCCTCCCTCCAAATCCTCTCATATATCCCTCCTTGCTGTCTTTCAAATTCATGGTCCTTTTCTTCCTTTATTGTTGTTAAATACATATATGTGTATATTCCTAAATACATAAATACAACCTGTATTTATGTCTATATGATGTTACTTAAATGTATGTGTTTTAAGGGCTGACTATATGGTACTAGGTAACCAGTTGGTAGGTCCTTTCATGGGAAAGATTTTTTTCTTCCTCTCTCATCATTCCTTAGTTGCCTATAGGTGTTTGTGTAAGTAAGGCTGAGGCCTCATGTGATTTTCCCTGTCCACTTTGGCATGTATAATGTTGTCCTTGTTCAGCTAATGTTTAGGCAGTTACGTTAGTGAGACTATGGATGTAGCTCCTGACATTACTAGGAGACAGTTTCACAGCAAACTCTCTGATTCTCTTGCTCTTACATTCTTTTTTCCCTTGTCTTCAGCAGTGATCTCTTAGCTTTAATTGGGGGAGTTGGATTGTGGATTTATCTATTAGTACTGGTCTCCAGAACCTGGCTTTTTGATTGGTTGCATTTTTCTGTAATGATCGCCATCTCTTGCAAAGAGAAGTTTCCTTGATGAAGAGTGAGGACTATACATATCTGTGGTTAAGGACAAATATTTAGAGTTTAGATATGGATTATGGTGTTTTAATGAAGTAGCAGTTGTAGATTATCCTCCAAGATCCAAGACTAGATCACCAGCCCTGGGTAGCTGGCTAACTTTCCAGTATGAGGTATGACTTCCTTTTTGTTGAGGGGGGTCTTAAGTTCAATTACAGAGCTATTGGTTATGGCCAAGGTGTATGTACCACTATTACACTCTTAGAATTATAGTGCCATGATGATCGTTGTGGTTCATGTGTTATAGCTTGGTAGGACTGTTGGTTGCTTTCCACTTTTGATGGAAAAGTTTGTATGGTGCCTGCCTTCTGGTACCATGAAAACTAGTCCTTAAAGAGGAGGCATTCAAGTCAGTTCCAGTTCAGGAGCCTTTGGGCCCTGTGTCTTAAGTGCATGGAGTCTTCAGCAAAAGAAATGTATCTTCCACTCCTGGGTAGAGGGGAGGGAGGCAACCGAATGCAATGGTAATAGCTTGTATGTTTGGGGAGTCTCTTGGACACATTTTACCTATAACTAAAAAGAGGCTTCTCATGCCTGTTTTTTTTTGGGGAGGGGGAGTTGTCAGATAAACTTTGGCTGTTGGAGGAAGCATTGTCAGCCATGATGAGAACATTTTATTTAAACTATTTTTATGTATTTATACACTGACTTACATGTATTATAGGTATTTTTAGGTAGATAGTTTATACCATGATTCTTTATGACTTTTTTCAGATATCCTTAATGCTATTCTACCCTCCTTCCTATTTCTCTTGTATTTATTTCCCTCCTCCTCCCTAACTGGACCAACCCACCATTTTCCCCCAGTTCCACCATCAGATCACTTGTATCCTGTTATTCCTCTGCCGCTTCCTCACCCCAAGTCCAACCTGGACTGTGGTCCCTTTTGGCTTTTAAAGTTTCTGCAATTACTCCTGGATATGTACTCATATCTGAAGATTCGGAGTCAGGGGACTAAAATGTGAGAGAATGTATGACATTTGTCTTTCCAGGTCTAGATTACCTCATTAAATATGATCTTTTCCAGCTTGATCCATTTACCTAAAATTTCATGACTTCATTTTTATTCAGAGCTGAATGATACTCCATAGTGTATATGTACCACATGTTCATTATGAATCTGTCACATGACATGAATTGAAAGACATTTAGGTTGTTTCAATTTCTTAGCTATTGTGAATAGGGTGGCAATAAACATGGCTGAATAGATTATTTATGGAGTAGGATGTTCAGTCTCTTGAGCATACACCAAGAAATGATTTAGTTTGATAATATAGTAGGCAAGTTTTTAGCCTTTTACAAATTCACCACCCTTACTTCTAGATCAGCTGTACCAGTTTGCAGTCCCATCGACGGGATGAAAGCACTGTTCCCCCCACACTTCTCCAGCTCCTGGAGTCTCTTGTTCTGTTGATCATTGCCATTCTGACTTGGGGAAGATGAAATCTCAAAGGTATCTTAGTTTGTGTTTCCATAATTACTAGAGACAGTGAACATTTTTTAAAAAAGATATTTCTTAGCCTTTTTTCCTGTTTTTTTTTCTTTTGAGAATTCTCTGTCCAAGTTCCAAGCCCAGTTTTTGAATGGGTAATTAAAAACAAAACAAAACAAAACAAGAGTGTTTTATATCAAATTTCTCAGACTATAAGAACATATCTTTAAAAAATATTCAATGCTATACAGTTTCCTTTGTGATTTTTTTCAGGCATATTCATTTTATAGTTGCACATCCCCCTAGACCTAGATCCTCTATATTATTTAGACCAAATGAAGAACTACGTCTTCAGTGAATATTTCTGAAGTTAACTGTTGTTCATTAACTATTCATGTGCTTATCAAATATAAGCACATGCTATATATAAGTCAGTGTACTAAAATCATTAAAGGATATTAGACAGATTCTTTTTAGATCCTCAGTTTAGCAACAAGCAGTCTGTCTGTCCAGTTCTCAAATGATGAGTAGAGTTTCCTATGGGGGGGGGCAGGTGCATGCCAGGGTGTGGAGGTCATAGCACAACTTTCTGTTCTCTCCACTGTGTATGTCCAAGGGTGGAGCTCCACCCATCAGACTCAATGCCAGGTGCCATTTGCAACTCAGCCATCTCATTGCCTAAGGGTACTTCTTGATGTGAACTGTATTTATGACAGAGAAGGGCCAAATATAGCACTGACATTCAGGGAAGTCAGCAATCAGATGGAAGGTAGACATAAATCATACTGGCTGTTTATAGAGCAAGTTATAGCCACCCAAACATGTATTAAGATATAACAATCTTAAAAATCATATAGACCAGAAGGCAAGACGTTGAACCTGGAAGAAGTATAAGGACTCACTTCATCTGACCTACTTGCCAGAGACCTAATTATGCTAAGGTTCAAAGAATTCATCTTTAAATCCCTGCCCAGTGGTACCCACTGAAGTCACAGACAGACCTCACGGAATCTCTGCCTACTCCAGGCCTTGATTCCACTGTGGTGGGACCCTTAGTGCCATTTGGCAACAGATGTTGTGTGTGACAAGCAGTACTTATCCAGAGAATACACTTTTGTCTTTTTTGTTTTATTTCAAATAATTATATTTTATTTTCAGTACATTGCTAATTAGAATTTAAATGAGCAATTGCTTTAAAATCAGATTCTTCTTGTCTAAGCAGAGAGAGATAGTTAATGAAAAATGAGATTAAGTAAAGTCAGTTGCTATGTTAATTACTCATGGGTACAGCTACTTTTTAAAAAAATATTTAAATTACGCTTATTTGATTTGTGTAGGGTGTGGGTGTGGTACGTGCATGCCAGAGTGCATGTGTGGAGATCAGAGAACAGTTCTCGGCTTTCTTCATGCAACTTGTATGTCCAAGGGTGAACTTGGCTCATCACAGTCAGGGCCAGGTGCCCTAAGCAACTCAACCATCCCATCCTAAGTTTCTTGTGAATGTGAACATATATATTCATGACACAGAACACTGTTAAGAAAAAATATATTTTCTATTAGAAAATAAAAAAATAAAAAGAAAGGGTTGGAGATTTCCAACTTTTTTTTTAAGTTTGTAACATAGTGTGTCTCTTTCTTAGTCAAGCTTGGTCTTAAATTCGTGATCCTCCAGCATTTGCCTCCTGAGCAGATGAGATTATAAACATGCGTAACTTTCAAAATTGAGAGAGAGAGAGAGAGAGAGAGAGAGAGAGAGAGAGAGAGAGAGGAGAGAGAGAGAGAGAGAGAGAGAGAGAGAGAGAGAGAGAGAGAGAGAGAGAGAGAGAATGAGAGAATGGATTGTTTTCCCATAAGTCTAGATTTTTATTTGCTACAAGGTCTCTCTAGACCTCTTTGTCGGTGACTGGTTAAAATTTGTTTTGTTTTGAGCTGTGAGGAGAGCAAAAGTTCCAGGTGGATTCTTTGCTGTGCTGACGTCTGTTTGTTCTCATGCCCCAAGTTCACCAGGGGCAGAACAGAAGTGCAAACAGGAGCATTGCTATTTTTGTGTGATTGGCATCTTGACTTCCCGTTGAATATTTCTCACAAGGGAAACTTCTTGGGAAGAAATCAATCACAGAGTAAAAGGTCCCTGTTTCTCTTTCCTATCTTTGGTCCACGAGGACAGACCGGCCACAAACATTAAAACAAGGCAGCCCAAACTGTGCATGCCATCCCACTTGCTGCGTCTAATAGTGAGAACTTTATATAAGTTGTGTGATGAACTTACGTAAGAAGTGGTTTCCCATGTTTATAATTACTGGCCAATTATAAAGTTTGCATAGTTTTGGGAGAGAATCTAAATTTTCATATAATAGTGTGGGAGAGAGCTACTTTCTTATAAATTTTTAACTAGATTTGTTTCAGAAACTATGGCCCAGACAGGCACATGGCATGTTCTCATTGCCATTAAGTGGTATCCATTGAAGATCTTTTACACGGTCATCAGTTGGATGAGCACTACCCAAGAAGTCTTGATAACCAGCGTTGGCATTGCACAGTTCTCACAAGTGCTTCACTGGCTGACACTGGATTCCCAAGGGACCACAAGCCAAAGATGTTAAAACTAAATCAGTGACAATGGTGAGTGATCACCGGTGCTTATGGTTGTTTTATCCCAGCAGTTTGTGGAAGGCAGTAATGTGAATTCCCCCGTTGACTTTTCTTTACTTCTGCCTCCCTTGTCACTGTTAATATGGAGGATTTATGTGGAGAATTCAGGGTTATTACTTGGAAATTGATCTTCAGAAAGATAAACCAAAATCATTTGGGGGCTGTTAACACTTTATTACAAAACGGAGAAAAGTGTTGCCAGCAAACTGTGTTTCTTGCAGAAGCCTTCTTTTCTCCTACCTTGCTGATCAGCCAGCTTCTGTAAATCAACGGTTCGAGTAGAGGCTGTGGAACTGCCGTGAAACAGGACTGGGGAGGACGGTTGTGCCGATAGCACTTGCCTTAAGCAGCATAAAATATGGTATTAGTTTAAAACATTTCAGCAACATTCTTTGTATAAGACGTTTTGACAGTATCGTGGGGACGTTTTGTCACATCCTGAACATGGTTTTGTAATTGTTTGGTCAACAGGCTCAACCCATATCCTCAAGCCCTTCCTGGATCTTGGCCCATTCCGGTCTAACCAAATGGTTTGGGGCCTGAGCTTCCTCACAGTGTTCTAGTGTGCCACCACAACTACTCAGAGTCAAAATTGGAAATGCTAGTCCAAGTATTTTCTCTGATGTGGAGACAACATTTTGATGTGTTGAAAGGTCACATGATAATTTCTCTTCAGTACTGTGCTTGTTGCCCTGTGTCCTTTGGTCTCTCAGGATGAAGTATGGTGCTTCATGAACAGAGAAGTAAAAGGGAGGAGGAGTACCAACATGAGATAAAGGTCACTCTGTCTTTGCATCTCAGGCTACTTCTTCTATAGGCTTCAGCAAAGAAATGATTTCAAAATATAGCTCTTGTTAAAATGGAATGGGTATTCTAAGTTATCATAAATCCATCACATTAATATATCAAAAAGTAGATGCTGAGAATGGAACCTCCTTCATGTGGTAGATTTAGTTTCTTCTCATGGAAGTTACAATACTATGAAGAAAAGAGAAGATGGAGGAGAGCCTATGGAGACATCCCATACGCGTGTATCATAAGGAGAGCTCAGACGAGGCCACACTTTCAGAGCCTGAGTTTATACCTAAAGGCATTGGGTGTCCCTCTTACAGAATGTACTGATGTACATTACTCTATCCCTGGTTTGTGAGCTTTTGATCTTTAATGGATGTGTGTGTCTATGTTTGTGTTTCCCAATTGCATTCTAGACTCTTTTGTTCATTCCAGTCTCTGTTGGTTGTCATAACAAAATATGATGGAGAGGCTTAAACTACAGATATTTGTATGCTCAAAGTTCTGGAATACAATATCAGGGTAATAAACTGTTGTCACTGAGAGGGCCCTGTTCCTGGTACATACATGGCTTCTATTTTGCTTAGTCTTCACATCGCCTTCCCTTGGTGCATTAGGATGTGCACAGAGAGGAAGAGTTAAGATCTCTGGTGTCTTTTCTTGTAAGGACACTTATCTTGTTGGATGTAAACCACATGCTTATTCAGCTGCTGTGGGATATCATTCTGTATGCTCTGAAAATGTGTTGCTCTGATTGGTTGATAAATAAAGCTGTTTGGCCAATGGTGAGGCAGAATAAGGTTAGGTGGGACATTCTAACTGGAGAGATAAGAGAGGAGAAAAGAGAACAGAGAGACACTGCCAGCTCCTGCCAGGAGGAACAAGATGTAAAGGTACATGAGCCACATCACAAGTATAGATTTATAGAAATGGGTTAATTTAAGATATAAGAGCTAGTTAGCAAGAAGCCTGCCATGGCCATAGTTTAATAATAATATAAGCCTCTGTGTGTATATTTGGGACCAAGCGGCTGCAGGACGCAGGTGGGAGAGATTCCACAGGACCAGAGAAAACTTCTGGATACATTTAGCTGTATTTCAATCACTGAACTTTATTTCAGCCATATGGAGTAAAAACTTCAATGTATGAAATCTGCAAATAACAAAAAATTCATCTTGTAACACCTTCAAAACTAAAATTTTGTTTTTAACACATAGGTCTATATCATTTTTATGTGCTGAGATTGACCATAAAATAGCATGGTTGCCAAAGTTCATAACTACACTAAAATATTAAAACCTTGATTTCAGACTATTGCTATGTACTTTCTACCTTTAAGCTCTGCACTTCTATAATTATAATTTTTCAGACTTACAGCCAGAAGAATCTGATTTAGAATGTCTTACTAAAGGATTTAATGGAGGGAGCAGGGGCAGCTCACAAAGTACTATCAGGGTATCAAAATCATTTTTGATCTGTTTCCAGTATCCTTCAGTGTGTGTTTTCTCACACTGCAGAAAACCATAAATACATCCATGAGTGTTACTTGCTGTGGTATCACAGATCACATAATGGACAGCTACTATCTGTGTATAGTGAGATGGTCGTGGTATGGAACTAGTATCCAGAATAAATGAAACCTCTGTGGGGATAGAAATCAAATAAAATATGGCACTTTATTTTGAACACCTGCCATGCTGTTGGGTCTCTTGAGTGTAAGGGCCAATGTTATTTTGTAGTCTGTCCCTTAAAATTAGGGTGGCTTTTATTAATGATACAGTTCAATCATAGTGAAATTAAATTGTAGGTCTTACAATTGGTAACCAGTAACTAACCAGAGGTAATAAGTTCTCGATAGTCATACATAAAATTAAAGTTGGTATATGGATTGCCAGACAAATTTCATCAGTGTAATGTTATTCGAACTTCAAATTTGGTTTGACAAATCACTTTGTTCTTACAGTAATGGCAGCATTTAGTCTGAGACATTTCTCAGTGACTATTCTGCACAAAATGGTTAATACTGGAGTCAATTAATTGCTTTCAGATGGAGGCAAAGCTCAGTTACATGTAATTTTAGGAAAGCAATAAAATAAACTTTTTCATATTAATGAAGAATTCCATAAATGATTAAAGCTAAAGTGATTAAACCTTGATGTGAGTTTTAAAATTGAGCCTCAGGTTTGCATAATAGAGATGAGAATAACATATTTATAAGCGGGAGGACACTTAGGTGGAAAAAGATTTCTTTGAAGAGAGATTCAAGTTTCCTAGTTATAAAAAGCAAGCCAGCTAAGATCCAAAAGGAATGCAAAAGCTATAAAGTAAAATAGCCATTTAAAATATTTAATGAAGTGTGAACAAAGCTCATGTGTTTTAAGTAGCTGCCCCTTTCATCGCTTGCTTCTCTGAAGCCTAAACAATTAGGCTGGAATGTTAAAAAATCATCGAAAAACTTAAGTAGCACTTTGGGCAATGGAGTGTTTTAAAGGCAGTGTTATTACATAAGAATCACAAATATGAAAATAGTTTTAACATAGACAGCAAGGTATGTTTTCTACTGATATAGTAGCAAGAGAAGAGAGAAATTGCATTCTAGTTGAAATTGAAAGCAAGAACCCCTACAAATCTCCTTCTTGGCACAGCTGGATGTGTGTGATGGGTGTGTAAGTTTATGTATGAATGTGGGCACACATGTTGCCACAGCATGCATGTGGAAGTTAGTGGATCATTCAGTTTCCAGTCTTTGCCTTCCACCTTGTTAGAGACAGGGTCTGTTTTTTGTTGTTTTGTTTTTGTTTGTTTATTTTGCTACTTCATACTTCAGGCTAACTCATGATCCCCCTATCTCTATCTCCCAACTCTCCATAGGAACTCTGAGATTATAAATAGGCGTCACCTTTGGTGCTGGACTTTACGTTAATTCTGGAAATCCAAGCTCAGGTCCTCAAACTTGCCCAACAAGCATTTTGCTCACTAATCCATCTCCCCAGCTCATCTCAGAAGTTTTAAAGTGGAGAAGAAATCAAGATAGGTACGATATATCCAATGGCCTCATCCATCTGTCTTGTGTGGCTAGTATCATGCTTCTCTCTCCCAGAAAAAAACAAAGCTTGGACCCTCTCAAGTTTTCACATGTGTGTCATGTGCACATGTGCATATGCATGGTATTGCCTGGAGGTGAACACTGTGTAGGGAGTGCATGCATTGGTGTGCATATACATTTGGAGACAGGAAGCTGATGCCAGTAATCATCCCCAATTACTCTTCTAGAAGGGTCTTTTAGTCAAACTTAGAGCTTGCTGGTGTGGCTTATCTTACTAGCTAGCTTGCTTTGGGAATCTCTGTCTCCGCCTTTCAAGACTCGAATTATAGGTGGGCTATCATGCCCACACAGCATTTACAGAACTTCTGGGGACTTACAGCGCCTCATGTTTGTAAAGCAAGGGCTTAACCACTGAGCAATCTCTCTAGCCCCTACCTGGAATACTTTTAACAATGAAATAACAAAGAATTGTCTAGGCATTGAAAGCTGTCACTTGTTTGAATGTAGAATTGTTGGTGAAGACTATAGAATCTACAGCATTTGAGAAACTATTAAGTTCAGAAACCTCAAGCTCAGAGGGAGATATTTCAGTCTCTTGCTCCCCTTTTACAAATTGGTTTTTATGCTAGTAGTTTCCTCAATACTTTGTTATTCAAAAACCATTTCTCCATGTTGTATGCATTTTAAAGATTGTTTTATTAAATTTAGATATTGCACTGATACTCATTATTGCTCCTTTGTCCCTGCCCCAAGACAATTTTTTAGACCTTCATAAGCAAATAGACACACATTTCTTTGTTATTTTACATGCATTTATATTTTCTACATTTATCTTTCCAGAATGGGGACTTTAGATCATTTTTTGTCATATTAAAATGAAACTTCTGTAATTATTGCTAAACTTTGTTGTTAGATTAATGCTCAAGATATTGGTAAAATTTCCCCTTTCAAGATGAAGATCAATATTAAATGCAGTTATGCTTTAGTTTTGAATTTTTTTGTTTTTGGAAATTTCATACATGTATACAATGTATCATGATCATATCCATTTTTCAACAACTTCTTTGTAGCTGGAGTTTTCTCCAGTCCTGCCTGGTCCATGGTCAGGACAAATCTCTCTCACCAGCCAGTCCCACAGCTGCTCATACTCAACCGAGTAAACAAACAGAGACTTATATTGCTTACAAACTGTATGGCTGTGGCAGGCTCCTTGTTATCTAGTTCTTCTGTCTTAAATTAACCCATTTCTATAAGTCTATACCTTGCCACATGGCTCGTGGCTTACTGCTATTTTACATGTTCTCATGGCAGTGGCTGGCAGCATCTCCTGACTCTGCCCTCCACTTCCCAGCCTTCTCCTCTTTCCTTGTCCCACCTATACTTCCTGCCTGACTACTGGCCAATCAGCATTTTATTTATACAGAGTGATATCCACAGCACTTCCCCTTTTCTTTTTCTTTTTTCACAAAGGAAGGTTTTAACTTTCACTTAGTAAAATTACATATAACAAAACAAGCAAGAATTACAGTTACAATATCTAGTCTATTTATAATATGTTGTCTGTTTGTATTTGGCATAATTAAAGAACATATCCTATCTATCCTATATTTGTGAGTCTAAGGTTTCATATCTAACTTATCTTTTATCATAACTAAGGAAAATTATAACTATCTAGTCTTTAACTACACCCAAGACCTCAGAAGGATATACTATTATCTGAGAAATGGGAGAAGGATGCAAGAAACATTCAGGAGTCTTGCAGGGTAGACAGAGACAGATGGCAGCCTGAACAGTCATCCAAAGTTCTTCTGAAAAGTTGGGGCATCTGTCTTCAGCCAATAGGCCTAGAGTCTCTCAGTCACTTTTCTCAGTGTCCTGTAGAATGTCTGGCACTTTCCTCTGTGAAGCAGGAACCTGAAGGACCATTTTGCCAAGCAAAGTTCAGTAGTCACCTTCCCATGGGTCCTGCATGTCCAGTTGATCAAGCAGTCCAAGCAAGAACAGTTTCTTGTCCAAATGGCTATTTTTGCCAAGGCGAAGGTAAACTCCATATGGAGGGCCTTCAATGCCCATCCTCGTCTATGAAGTAAATCCAGTGTTGCCAGGAGCAGACATGTATCATTGTTCAGAAAGTCTAAATTTTTAATACATTTTAAATGCCATATTCTGTAGGTCTTTGAAGTGTTTGAAGATTATCTATCTGAAATATGTCTTTGTATACCTAGAAAACTTAACTAACATGGTTACAAGTATGATTATCATAGATGAATAATTATTAATCTATTTCTTAATTATCCATTACAATTTTAAATGAGCTATATAAACATAATACCTTAAACAAGAGTAGAAATGTACATACAGTATAACAAAATTAAGTTCAAACAAACTTGTATCAACAAATTAAAATCTATACCAATGTAAAACATTTTAAACAAGTTACTCTTTAAAAGTAGGTTCATTAATCTAACCCTTTCATCCTATCATATCTATATCATATCCCCTTTTCTTCTTTATAAAGAGATTGCATTTATAATCAACCTGTTTTAAATAAAAATATTGGTTTTTCTCTGTCCCATGCCAGAGGGACACAAAAATCTTTTAACCTTTCTTTTAGCAATATGCCTGGGTTTAGAGACGGAGTGAGCTAATTTCATCTCCAAAGCCAGCTTGGTATATTTAGGAATTTGGGTGTAGCATCTCTTACTACTTCCTGCTGGAGAGGGGCGCTGTATCTTATAGGGACACAAAGAAAATTTTAGGATTATGGAGTAGTCCATGAGGGTGTATTGTCTGAGCCAGTTGTCTTTAAACTGTTCTGGATGTTGGATCATCTGGGCCATGGTGTCATTGGAGACCTTTCTGGGTTCTTGGCTGGTCAAACCTGATGTATCTTAATCTGGAACAAATCCATAGCCTCTGGCTTTATGTGGAAACAAAAGAAGAGCTTCCTTTCCAAAGCAACAAATCCTTAGATCCAAATTTTGAAGTCAAGGTATCTTTAAAATATACATATTGGCTTAACTCAACAGCTTTTATGATCAAATGTTTTTCTGCAGTTAAGAATCCCAAAGACGACAACAGCAATTGAATTTGGAAAATCAGCAAATGCTCTTAACTATTGAGACACCCCTCCAGTCCCATTAATATTATTTTATATATGCACATATATATTAAGTTAAATTCAGCAAAATATTGGTATTTACTAGAGTAGCATCAAGTGGCAGCACTAACTTTTCTGTTAGTTTTATTGGTTAGTAGTGGGTCATTATATCTTTCTGTGTTGTATTGAGGTGCATGTCTGTATTATGAATGTGCCAGCACGCATGCATATGTGTTCACACACGTGTATAAGCTCAAGGTTGACCTTAGCTATCTTCCTTGAGTTCCTGCAACTTTGTTTATTGAGCTGGGGTCTCCTGCTGAACCCAGAGCTTATCAATTCTGGCTAGTCTGAGTGACCAGCTTGCCCTGGAATCCTTCTCTCTGCCTTGGATTGTAGGCAGTTCATACAGCTGCTCAGCTCTTACATGGATGCTTGTGATCAGGACTCCAGTTTTCATGTTTTTATGGCAAATTCTTTACCCACTGAGCCATCTCCCCAGCTCAGTCAAGTTGTCTTTGGTGGTCCATTTCCACCTTTTCTTGCTAGCCCATGCTTCCTAAACTTGACTGTTGTCAGTCTTTTCTAAGTTTCCTTCATTCTTTGTGCTATTTTCCTCTTAAGAAAATTAGTTGACTGTCAACTTTGAGGATTTTATTGCAATTTGAATTCAAATGCACATGTCTCAGATTTTGAGGTACTAACGTGATGATCCTGATTTTAATATCTGAACACTTTTATTCTCTAGCTGTTTATTATTATTATTATTATTATTATTATTATTATTATTCATTTAAGTTAATTCCTGAGAGGGAATGAGAAGGTAGAAAATGAACAATACTGGTTTGAACTTTTAATAAATAAATTAATTAATTGTGATATTTTTGAGATAGGGTTTCTCTGTGTAACAGCCTTGGCTGTCCTGGAACTTGCTTTGTAGACCAGGATGGCATCAAACTCACAGAAATTGATCTACCTCTGCCTCTTGAGTGCTGGGATTAAAGGCATGGGTCTCCAAGCCCAGACTCTAGTTTGAACATTTACTCCTTATTTAATAGCTCTACATATGTATATATGTACAGACATATGTACATATTGATACCATAAATCTTAAAATGTAACAGTAAATAATTAAATTGGGAAATCTATCCTGATTCAAAAGTTACACAGGAGTTAGAAAGCAATCAGATGATAGAGCACATTATCTTGCATGAGAAAAGCCCTGGATTTGTTCCCTAGTACTGCAAAAGTTTTTTTTTACATTTTAAATATGTAAACAAAAATGTAAACATTTACATTTTAAAATATGTAAACAAAAGAGAATCAAAAATGTCCTTGAGGTGTAACTTGAAATAATCTAAACACTTTCCCCAATATAATTTTTCATGCACTAAGTTAAATACTCTCTGTGTATTTCTCAGTCATCTTAAATTTAAACCACCTCCACAAAGGTCACATACTCGGCTCCTAGTTACTATCTCCCAATTGATTTCACTTTGAAGCTGGAAGTTTATAAAACTATTCATCCAGCATAGTAGGAGATAGTTGAATTATGATCAGAGAAGTGAGAAAACTTGTAGCTAGTGAGTTCAGTACCCCCGAAATCTGGAATTGTGATTGTTACTATAGTCTCTGTGGTTGTATTACTGAAATCCATAGTCACATTTGAAGTTTTTCCATAAATAATCTGTACGGTTAACTAACCTTCCCTTCATGCATTCTCTCCTTTTTCTATACTCCAACTCACTATCAAATGAAAGGGCTATTAGTAACACTACTGTAGTTTGATTATTGTTCTTGTTCGTACATTAAGGCTTGCTCTCTTTGTCTACAAATGTGTTTCCAAATGCCAAGTCATTATCTTACTTAGTTTTCATTGCCATACTACCCCCTCAGCAGTGGCTTTGGACTCATCAATGATGCTCTCTTTTAAGGTGTTTCTTTTTCCTACTAATTGTTCATTCAAAGTATCCTGCTAGCTCTCTTATAACTTACTCAATGCTTCCAACTTCTGTCATGCTGTACCCATGCACTGACAGAGACAGGTTATATTTTACATCCTATTGATTGAATATTACTGTCTCTATATTCTTTTTTTTTTCAGAGCTGAGGACCGAACCCAGGGTTTTGCGCTTGCTAGGCAAGCGCTCTGCCACTGAGCTAAATCCCCAACCCTTGTCTGTATATTCTTAAGTCATCTTAAATTTAAACCACCTCTACAAAGAGCACATACTCTGCTCCTAGTTACTATTTCCCAATTGATTTCACTTTGAAGCTAGAAGTGTCAGTGGTATCTTAAGGTAAAACACTGGTCTCCCGAATATACTGTTCCAGACCCTCAAGAGTGATCACACTCCACTTTTCCCTGCCTTGTATATGCCCAGCCGTAATCCTGTGACACTCCTTTTGTCTTAAGCAGTATTCCTACCTGCACATCCATGACACATTTTGATTTGTTCTTCTTTTGTCTTAATATGTATTGTCCATTTGTAATGTATTTGAAAAAGCACTCCTAAAATATCAAAATGCAGTTCAAATATAATTTCATTCCCCAAACAAGCATATTGTCCTCTTTTATCACTAGTACTTGATCCACATTCCATTTGAAAACTACTTTTATTAGTGTTTATTGTTTCTAATGCCTGTGTTCTACCTTTTCTCACCCACTCTCCTAAATTCATTAGACTAGAACATATTCTTCTTGAGGACAAGGATAATATCTAATGTTTTTATGTTTTATAAACAGGAGAGGATTCCTAAACAGCAATTCAATAAAGAAGGGTAGAGAAAAGGCAATCAGACAGGTAGTACAGTCTAAATCTTTGACTAACATTAATATCTCTTATATATTTGGTTATAACGCTAGATGATATGGTTGTCTATAACAAGTCTGTGTCAATACAAATAGTTCTCTAGGCATGAGTAATTTGTGTGCTTTGAGATTCTCAGACTGTTGGTAACCAGGAGCGCCATTGTTGTATTCTGGGTAGCAAAAGGATCTTACCATGCTAAAAATGCAGTGCTGAAATTTCCATTAAATAAGTTAAGAACTGAAGAATTGATGAGTTTGAGGACACAAAAAGCCTTAAAAAGAGATCAAGATGTCCATTGTATTATCTTAAATCCATGTGCTTTAAGGTGCACCAATAACTTGTAGAAATCACCAAAAAGTTAGTAAAAATAAAAAATGATGCAGGGATATATCAGTTAAAGTTTCCCTCCTGTGAGCAAGAGACTTCAGGACTGTGCAGACAAATCCATGTCCTCTCCCAGCGGAAGTCCATCTTACTGCTATATGTGTCCACTAATGTGACCTCTGGAAAGTTATAAGAGCAGGTTAAGAATACAAAGGGGAAAAAAAGCAAGACATGTGGAGTGTCAAAACGTTTAAAAAAGTTTCTTGAAACTTACACTTGACTAAGACTTCCACAGGAAAAAGAAATAATCTTATTATAAAAAATGTTCTCAAGTGCATAGAGTATGAAGTGTGATCCAGCACCCCTGGCACCGTTATTGTAGACTTGGCAACAATATCCTCGAAGTCTGTAAAGTGTTGGGGGGGGGGTTGAAAATAGCAACCTAAAGATAAAATGTTTAAAAATACCTCAGTGGGATGAGTGAGAACAAAAGAGCAAAGTCATATAGAGGTGGGGGGTGCATAGGATTGCCTCAGCACACACAGTCTCAGGCAGGGAAGCATTGGTGGCAGTCTGAAGAGGTGGCAGTGACAGTGTCAGGTTCCCAAGAACAAAGGCAGAGAAAGCCAGTGCATTCGGAAACAAGATCACAAGTAACTACAGTGGCCCCCACAGGAATCGGGGAACAGGTAGCTCAGGTCAGAATCAGGTGGAACAGAGCAAAAATAGGATTGGGTAGGATAGGATTGCTTAGCAGATCAAGAAGTTGAAAGAGCCCAGGGTAAAATAGAGCTCACCTGGTGTGCTATTCACTCTTTCATCCAAGGAAAGAAAGGGACTAAATCCTTATCAGAAATCCCACAAAGGAATAAAGACCCAGTGGAGTGATTGTCCCCCCACACACAGAGAGCCTAAGCTGCTGGTCTCCTCCCTCCTGCCTCTGTTCCCTGTACCAGTAGGGTTGTGGGTGTACTTTCTGGAAGCTAAGGGAACATCTGATATTATTTTATTTTTCCTCCACAGCAGTTGGCTTACTGGGTAAGTAGATCAGAAGAGACTAACTGCTCAGGGCTGAGGGAGGGTTAAAGTAATTCGGGAAGAGATTACGGAATAGTGTGGAGGGATGCTCCCAGCCACACCTTGATGTGATCTGGGCCTTGCCAAGATTCTCTCCTTGATTTATTTAGTTATTCCCTGGTATTTCAGCAGCACTTGACATCATTACCTATCTCTGTTTTATTCTCTGAAGCCCTTCATTGAGTGAATGTCTGCCATTGATGAATGAAAAAACAAATGAATGTCACAATTCACCTGTCTTGCCTAGGTCTTGGTATTTCCACTGACTGCTAATTTTGGCCTTACTGAAATTATTAAATACACAAATTTGTTTGTATATTTAATATGCATGTTTATATATGTGTATTGTGTACTGTTTGTATATGTATGTGTGTTAAGAACTCACTTTTTAACTTAATCATCACTGATATATAACTATGTACCAATGTATGTTTTCAACAAGTGTTTTCAAATGTTAATTAGACTTATCTACCTATGGTCTAATTTACTATCCATTATGGTTGTTTACTTTCTTCAAGCAGATTTTAAGGTAGTTTGAGATAGGGTGACAGATGATCTTTCTTATTTCTTCCTACTAGGATCTAATGCAGAGCTGATTAAGCATTATTGATTTAAAAACTTCTGGAAGACAGCTTATTTCTTTTAGGTAGAAATATATCATTTAACATTTGAGAAGATTTTAACTGCTATTCCTCAGCATTGATCTGTATATATACCATAGCCATGAAGAAAAAACAACAGGTATTATCATATCATTTTTCTTTACTACAAGATCATCTGGAACTTGGTATCTGTTTTTCTGATAATGACATGGCTCTTTTGGACACTTAATGTATTTGCTTTTCATCTAAGCAACACTGAGTGCCTACTCAGAACTTACTGCTAGAGTAAGTAAGGACTTAAATGGACTTAGGATCTGCTGACATGGACCATGTAGATTAGTTGGAGATGAAATGAATGAGGAAAAAAAATAAATGAGATATATAAGCAAGTTTAGTGCCATGATCATTAAGAATTTAAGATAGTAAGTGGAGTATCTTCCTCTGTCAGTTCATGTGGTTATAACAAAATAACTTAGGCTGGATGACAAGTGACAACCAGACAGCTAACCAGCAACAACAAAAACTTAAACTAAAACCAAAACGAACAACAACAAAAGAAAAAACAAGCAGAAATTTATTGCTCATAGAAGAAATTTGATATCGAGGTGACAGTGTGATTGTGTTCCAGTAAGAGCTCACTTGGAGGACAGAGGCAGGCATATCTCTGTGAGTTCAAGGCCAGCCTGGTCTACAGAGTGAGTTACAGGACAGTCAGAGCTACACAGCAAAACCCTGCTTTGAAAAACAAACAAACACAACAGAGCTCTGCTTTCTGGGTTTTATACATGGCTGACTCCTTGCTGTCTTCTATCATGGTGAAAAACAAGAAGAGGCACATGTCACCTCTTCTTTAAGGGCAATGATGTCATTCTCAAGAGTGCCTCCTCAAGTCTTGTTTACTGCCCCAAAGCTCCACCTCCTTATATCATCTTGTTATACAGCAAAGTTTCAATATACCTATTTATGAATGTGAGGGGAACAAATACCTATTCCATTATAACTGGTTTATCTTTGAGAAGACAATATTCATGTCTAATCTGAAGCAATAATAACTAGCCAATACAAAATGACAGAAGTATAGCTTGTAGAAAATGAAGTAACTTGGATAAACATTCTGAGGTATGGAGGGAACTTGATTCCTGTAGAAACTGAGAGGAAGCACCTGTGTTTGGTACACATCTGTCAAGAGAAATAATGATACAAAGTGAGGCTAGAGAGCCATGTATACTATAGTTACAATAGTACTTGGCATTGGTAATAATCTACATTGACTTAGAGTGGAATTTGAAGCCTTTAAGGAAGAGAGAGAGACAAAGACAGAGGAGAGAGACAAGAGAGACAGAGACAGACAGAGACAAACCATGTTTTCTTTTCATTAATTAAATAAATAAATTTCTTTTTAGTTATTTAGTTATTTTACATCTCAGCCACAGTTTCCCTTCTCTCCTCCCCCCCTTGCCACCCCCCCCCATTTGCTCCTCCTCAGTTTCTGTTTAGGAAGGGGCAGGTCTCTTGAGTATCAACAAAACATGGCGTATCAAGTTGCAGTAAAACTGAGCACCTCCCATGTATTAAGGCTGAGCAAGGTGACCCAATATGAGGAGTGGGGTCTCAAAAGCCAGCAAAAGAGTCAGAGACAGCCCCTGTTTTCATTTTTGGAGTCCCACAAGAGGACCAAGCTACACAACTGTAACATATATGCAGAGTGCCAAGTCCCATGGTTGTTGATTCAGTTTCTGTGGGCCCCTATGAGCCCAGGTTAGTTGATTCTGTGAGGTGGTTTTTTTTTTTTTTGTGTGTGTGTGTGTGTGTGTGTGTGTAATGTCTTTGGCCCCTATGGCTCCTCCAATCCTTTCTGCTCTCACTCTTAAGTGGACATTAGCTGTAAAATGAAGGATAACCATGCTAAAATCCACAGACCCAGAGAGACTAGGTAAAAAGGAGGGTTCCTGGGGGTGGATACCTGGATCTCCCTGGGAAGGGGAATGGAAGAGATTTTGTGAGTACACTGAGGGTGGGTGGGGGTGGGAACATGAAAATTCAGGTTAGGGGAAGAGTACTAAAAGAGATTACTGGAAAGGGGGGTACATTTTGGGGTCAGGAAAAAACTGGCACATGGGAACCTCTTGGGAATCTACAAAGGTGACCCCAGGTAAGATTCCTAGCAATGGTAGATACATAGCCTGAACTAGCCATCTCCTGCAAAACTTATTTTCAAACATGGTTTCTGTTATACTTCTGTTACACCTCATTTTTCATGGGCTATGATGATCATTTAGAAATGTTGGGTTTAGTTGTGAATGACTAGTATACTCATTGAGCATTGATGCATCCCATGCTTATTTATTCTCAGGACATTGATTTCCATTTCATATGTGAGCTCTGCTGACACCCATGACTTTATAGGAAGAACAAGACCAAATACATGACCTCTCAAATCCCTACAATAATAAAGATAAATAGAGAACATAGATGTTTGTATAGTAATATGTTGTCATGTGAAAGTATGGACTAAACATTTGGGAATCATTTTTACTTTTGGCCCAATTTCTCTTTCTTTTCATGTTGGATGTAGTAAAACCCAGTCTCCGAAGTGCTCTTTTTTAAATAAAAATTTTTGACATATATTGTATATGCTTGAAACTCACCCAGCATGAGTACACAAAGTATACAATTCAGTGATTTTAGTATATTCACAGAATTTTATAAACATCACAACTGTAAAAGAGCGTACTTTCCATACCACCAAATAAAATATAGCTTCTATCGGCCACTGTCCATGTAATCTTACACAAAACTGTGGGTGCATACTTTTACCTGCTTTTGCTCTTTATGGATTTACTGAATCTGAATGTTTCATATAGACACAATAACACAAATATGGCTTTTGTGATTTGCTCATTTTGCTTAGCATATTTTTGAGGTTCATCCTCACTGTAGCATATATTCATATTCTATTCATTTTTATTTCTGGGTACTATAACATTTTATGTTTATGGCGCTTTTATTTATGAGGTGATTAGTTGATAAAAGTTATATGATAAAATTAATGTTATTCATATCGGAATTGTGGATATTTGTGTGTGAACATGATTCTCTGCCACATATATAACTTCATAGTAATTCTATATTTAACTTCGTGTGGAATTGGTTAACTGCTTTCTAAAGCAGCCATAGCATTTTGCAACCCCTTAGGCAATGATGTTTTCACTTTCTTCACCGTCTTGCTTTACTCAACTATTAGTAGGTAGGAAGCCATGCTTCATTCTGATTTTAATGTGCAACAAATGTGCAAATTCCTAATGAGGAAAGGGGCTGAACATCTTTTGTGTGTTTATTGCCCACTGCGTATGTTCTATGCACTCTGTTCTATTCTTCTGGTGTTTTATGTTAATTGACTTTTGCATATTGAACCTTCCCTCAATGGACTCAACTATTGTTCACAATAGTATGCGATCCTCCTTGTTGATTTCTGAGTTCAGTTTGTGAGTGACTTGATGATTTTGGTGTATATATACATTCGTGAGGGATATTGACCTGTAGTTTCCTTTAGGGGTCTTGTCTGCTTTGGATGTTAGGGTCGTATAGTTTGGTTGCCCCTCTCATCTTATCCTTTGGCTTGCTCTTGGCTCATTTTTATGCCTGGCTTTCTGACAACTAGATCCCCAACTTCTGGTTTTTATATAGGCTTTGCATGTGGGACAGATGTTTTTGAAGACTCCTGTGAAGCTTGCCAGGAAAGGATGGGAATGGGGCAAGTGAAAAAAAAAAAAAAAAAAAAAAGACACAAAGCAGTGGTTCTCAACTTGTGGGTCATGACCCCTTTGAAAGGGACCCTTCCCAGGGGTTGCCTGAGACTATCAGAAAACACAGATATTTACATGACAGTTCATAACAGTATCATAATTACAGTTACGAAGTCGCATTGAAAATAATTTTATGATTGGGGTCACCACAAAATGAGGAGCTGTATTAAAGAATTACAGCATTAGGAAGGTTGAAAATCACTGCAATAAGGCATAATTTCTAACCAGTATTGAGTCTTTCTTTTTTGTTCTTGTTATGATTACATTTTTTATATTAAAAACTTTTTTATTCATTTTACATACCAAGCACATATCCCCCCTCCATCCCTCAAACTGCTACCTCCACCCCCACCTTTAATAATCATTAATTGAGATGTTGTAAACTTAGTTTCCAGGGTACTCTCACAAGGGTTTTCCAGATTACCCACTGCTTTCACTGCTTTATAGATGTTCAGAATTTTGCTTTCCACCTCTGGAAATGCTCCTCTGCGGTGTTATTTTAACCATATTTTAGAGGTGAATGATCCATAAAAGTTTTAAGGAGACATTAGTTGTATATTTCCATGTACACAAATTAGATGTTGATACTATGCAGATAGTTATTAAAATTATTCCTATGCCTGTTATGGGAAAGTATAATATTGATACAAGGTTGGTGAGTGTGTGTCAGTGACATTCATCGCTGACACTGTCTTAAAATGAGAGTCCTCATTAACTTGGTTGTAGTGAAGAAATTTTATTGTGTTCATAGACTCACTGGAATACTTTATTTCATTAACTAATTGGAGTCCATCATTAAAGGATTATCTTAGAAAAGGTTAACACACTATGGCAGAGTCCTGGAGGTCTGTAAAGACATAGACATAGAATATGCATTGACCCTGAATGATACAGCAGCAACCACCTCTCTTTGCTAACATTTATATATATTTGGCACTGCTATATGCTAGTATTTAATTTAGTTATAGCCAGTTTCACTCTAATGTGAACACACTAAGGCTGAGATACATTGACTGTTAGACCAGTAGTGGACATAATTTCTTTTCTGTGGCCGAGGGCTATGTACATTACTATCATGGTAGTCCACTAGGACTGTGCTGGGATTCCTGAAATCTCAGCCAATTTGTCTTTGGCTGTCTCTAGATATAGAGACTTTGTTTCTCTATCTTCCTAAAGACATGTGAAATACCCTCATTGTTTTATTTTGTGTAAGCAAACCTAATTGAGAACTTGAAAAATGACCCTAAAAAAAGTACTTTTGAAGAAAAAAATAATGGAGGATGCATATAGCACATTACACCGTCAGTGTGTATTCATTTAGTCTTTACTTACTAAAATTATTTCATATTAATATCATATTGAGTGAGGTAACCCAGACTTAAGAAGACAAACATTACATGTTCTATGTCATCTGAAGCTCCTAGTTCCAAATCTTCAGACTGAGTACATAACCTGGGGTAACTGCAGAAACCAACAAAGCAAAAACAACCATGGCTGGGCTGAGTGTGAGTGTAGGAGAGCAATAGAGGGGACAATTGCAGGGTCCAAGCAGAAAGGGGAAGACAGGGGTAGGCTCTAATTAGGGAGGGAGAGGAACATAAATACAGAAGAAGGAAGAGCCCCAAATACCAGAGAGGACGTTAGAAAACATCATAAGAAATTATACTATTAGTTATTGACTAATAAAACCTTTATTACACAAATCTGTATAAATATACATACAAAGTTTAAATGAAATTTTCATCTAGGCAGACAATGATACTTCCAAGAGCCAAAGATCATCTAACAAAACTCCCAACAACCAGGCATGAGAAGCCCTCTTTTGAGTTGTCTCAAAAGACAGGTTGTCTGAAAGACTCCCAAAACATACAGGGTGTTGCCATTGCCTTTGGTTTCCCCCAGGAGTGGAAAGTAAGTTCCTCTTGGTGAAGACACTATCCATTTCATACACAAGGCCCAGAGGCTCCTGAGCTGGAACTCCCTTGAATGCCTCTTCCAGGAGATTAACTTTCGTAGTACCAAAAGGTGCCATTCAGGTTTCCAAGTGGGGAGCCACCAAGTGTCTTAGCTATGACACCAAAGAACCACAATAGTGACCACCATGGCAGGATAACCCTAAAGGTGCAATAGTTCAGTAATCAACTTCTCTCTCATTGGACTGATATCTCTCTCCACAAGAGGGAAATCGTGTCTGGTACAGGAAACCTAGCCAACTACCCAGGACTAGTGAAGTCATGGATCTTGGAGGATAATCTACAACCATCACTTTGCTAAAACAGCACAATTACTAATTTGTTCTTATAGTAAGTATAGTTCTCATCTTTCATCAAGGAAACTTCTCTTTGCAACAGATAGAGAGTATTATAGAAAACTACAAAAATCAAAATGTAGAGTTGTAGTGCTCAGTTCCAGTGGATACAACTACCAAACAATTCCTCTATCTAAGGCTAAAAGGGAGGTGAAAAGAGTGTAAGAGCCAGGGGATCAGGAAGTTTGCTGTGAGACTGTGTCTCCTAGTAATGGCAGAACCTAAACTCAAAAATTCTTACCAGTAGGACTGCACAGCTTTAAGTTGAATAAGAGCACAACAATAGACATGCCAAAGTGGGTGTGGAAAAGTCCATGATGCCTCAACCCTCCACAAAGTAACACAACTAAGGAAGGCTCAGAGAGGGAGAAATAGTCCTCCATGGAAGAGCACAGCAGTTAGTTATCCGATACCAAATGGTCATTCCTGAAAACATGCATCCAAGAAACATCATACAGACTGAGCTGTTTATATTTAGGAACATATGTTTATTTACATATATATGCATATAATAATATTTAAAAAACATCTATGAACTTAAATGAGAACAAGGAGGTATATGAGAAGGTTTGGAAGGAAGAAAGGGAAGGGGGATTATTATAATCTCAAAAATAAACAAACATAAAAACTATTTTACATATTCATATGTTACTACTCCTCAGAAACTGGCCTTTATTTTAAGTACTGGCCTATAGGAACACAGTAGTGAGTTAGAATCTCTCTTTTGTTGCTTATATTCTGTTAGAAGAGACACATGGTAAAGTATAGTGTTTATAATATTTTTCTTAAAGTTTTAAGGGAATTTTAAAAAGAGAAGAGGGGCAGGATATGCCATGGTGAGATGTTACACGTCTTAAGAAATGGCATTTCAATAAAAGCAAGACAGATTATGAGTCTAATCCACCCTAGACCAGCCAGGATAACATATGCTAAATGGAACTGTGCCAGAATGTTCAAGAACCAGCAGGGAGCCAGAGTGCCTGCAGCAGAGGTCAAAGGGCAAAGAGTCCAAAATGGTAGATCTTTATCAGTCCATGGAAGGCTTTTCAATTTTTCTCTGGGTTAATGGATTAATGGAGGAACATTGCAGAGTTTGGCCAGGAAACAAGATGGTCTGATTAGACCATCACAGCATTCTACTTGCTGTGATAAGCCTGGCCTATAAGAACACAAGGGTTAAAAACAGAAACACAACTTGGAGCCACTGTTATAATTTAGGTGAGAGATAGGGTAATAGGAATGTAGATAATTAGTGATAGTTTGATTCAAGACATAGTTTAGAAGTAGAACTGAAGAATGTCATGAATTAAAGTATAGTGTGTAAAATATGAGTTAAGTGTGATTGTTTTTTGTTTGAACACATAAAAATGAAATTTCCCTTTGCTGTTAAGTTTTATAAAGGGATGCATTGCATGCGCATGCACATGTTGGGGGGAGAAAGATGGGGGGGGGAGAAGGACGAGGAGGAGAAAGTAAAAAACTCAGTTTTAGGCAAGATAAATCTGAAGTGCCTATTGCCACATGGAGATAGAAAAGGTATAAAAGGTTCCTTTAAGTACAATAGTCCAGGCTTAAGGAAATATTTTAGGTGGAGATATATTTCAAGAGTTTTCAGTAAAGAGATTACAATTAAATATATGAACTTGATAAGACAACTAAGGATGAGGGCTGGGATAGAAAACAAAAGGTCCCAGCACTGAACCATGGACATTTCTCTATGTGAGGCTAGATTAACAGCATGAAACCCAGAGAGAGTGATATCCTGAGACCACCTGAAGAGGGTACTGATGAAGAGAGTGAGTAGGTTGGAAATAAAAATTGGCCATTGGATTCAGCAGTACAGGGGATGGGAAGACAACTTCCTTAAGAATGAAGAACTTCATATTACAGTGAATTGTGAGCTATACCTCAGACAGTTCTACCAGCCATTTAAATGGGAAGCACACTGAGGCTGAATTACTAATCACAGCTATTCAGACCTCACAGAGTCGACCAGGGAAAGCCAACGAGGGGGTCATGTGGTTCATGCTCTGTGAGAGTGCCCTGTACAGTTCTAATGTAAGAGGCACAAATGACTACGGCTCCTCTATATAATTTTATACCGAAAAGTCTCTTTGATTCTTTAATTTGTGTCAGAGCTTTGAGGACTCTAAATTGACCAGGTATAACACATGGCTCTGCACTTTAAGTGAAATTGGATTTATGGGTGTTTGAGTAGGCCCATGTTTGCTCTCAGAATGTTGGCCTTTCCTTTTGAAGTTCAGTTGAGCATTGAACTATTACTCTATCTGAGGTTTCTTTAGAGAGCATAGTCAGCAAAAAATTTGGAAGGCAAATGAGGTCATGAATCCTTGCTGCTGTGATGCTGCACTATAGATCAAACGAGAAAATTAAGAGAGAGAAAGTGTACACCATTATTTTGTCATGTGATAAAGACCGGAGGATATGATGTCGTGTCGTATGCCACTATATTTTTCTTATTTGAGAGAATCTGTGATAAAGGTAGTAAGTACAAAGCAGGTCTCTTCCCATTTCCTCCCCTCCCCTCCCCTCTGCACCTCACCCCCCCCCCCCAATCCACTTCTCCTTCATTTCCGTTCAGAAAGAAGCAGGCTTCCCATGGATGTATTTTGATTCTGTGATTAATTTTGATCAATATAGACCTAATATTCCAGATTATTATTTTGCTATGATAATCTAACATCAGAAACTTTCGCTTTCTTGTCTTCTTGGTTTCTATTTAGGAGAATATGAGCTCTAGTTGTGAAGTAGATGAATAGTCGTGCACCTTTGAAACCTAGTTGGTTTTTTTTTTTTTCTGTTTTGGTTTCTGTTTGTTTTTTTCCTCACAGATAGGTATGCAGATTCGGCCACATTGGACAGCATTTGCTTTGGTCTTTCAGTATGTAAGACTCCTCAGAGAAGAAGTAAATTTTGGGGGACTTGTTCTCCCTTATTGATTTTTATCACAGGGACATTGACAACCTTGGTGACTTTGAGAACCATTGTAAGAAATTCTCAGAGTGTAGACTTAGAAGGTGGAAATTCATAGATGAAAATCACTGGCACCGTTGATTTTTGCCACACCCACTCAACCTCTCAGAGACTTTCTTACTTAAAGATAACACTAATTATGCTATTTGAAAAATAACTACTCAAAATCGGTTGTCCTTACTATATTAAAATATTTATTTACGAAGTATGATAAATAATTACTACTATTCTGTAATGAAAATAGTCTATGGAACAAGTAATAGTCTCAGTAGACAAGTTGTTCTTCCAAGGCACTGGAAATAATAAAATTTCTTCCTATAAAATTATTTTAAAGTTAGAATATATAATAATTCAAAAGCTTTTTAAAAGTCAGAAAACTAGATTTTACTATTTAAAACTCCTGAGTAGTGTTTGGGGCAGAACAAACCTTCAGTTCAGGTGTCTAGGTCCTGAGCCCAAGCCTTAGGGCCTTCAGCTTCTTCTGTACTGTGTTTCAGTTGCTCTGTGCTTTGCTGCCTTCTCGGAGTCCTTTCTGCTGAAGGGAAGCTGTTGCCTCTCAGCTTTCCCTCTGCTCCCTGCCTCTACCACCTCCTCACCTCAACTTGTAGGTTTTGTGAAATCCACAGGAGGACTGGAGTCCCCACTCTATGAATTTATCAAGAAACAGTAATATAGCATAAGACAGTGGATTACGATCTTGCTCAAGATCTAGGTTTTTGTCCCTAGAGAACTTTGTTAAAGCCAATTGGCTTAGACAAAAAAGAGGAGTGGACGAAGATGCCTAGAAACGATTCTGACTCAATTTATCCTCAAGGATTTAAAGTGTCCAGCACATCTGTCCTCTTAGCAGCTCATGACAGTAGTAAAAGCAGTGACGTGTTTCCTCTATAAATGAGACCCTGACAGTGCCATACCATAAAATCAACTGGCTTCACATTTTATCCTTAGTAGTGTGTGCAAAAGAGCATAGGTGAGCAGATAGACAGATGCTTTCTTTTGCCCTTCATCTTTTTTTAACAGAAATCTTCCCCTTGTCCCCCTAATAGATTGTTCTGCTCATTAAAAAGGCCTTGCTGGCAGGAGTCTGACTGGCTTTTAGGACAACAACGACAACCACTACTCACAGAGTTTCGTAGAGATTGAGTCCCCTTGAGGGGCTTGCTCTTTTGTATATGACAATGGTGACTGTACTAAGAATTCTGGGGGTATCCCACTAAGCACCCTTTAGAAAGGCCTACTTTTCTCCCAGGTATCTTCTTGCCTTTAGAGAGCTTGGGAGTAATAGGAGTGTTTTTCTTTCTCACCAGGGAACCTTGTCTGGTTCTTTTCCACCGTGACTCCCAGGATAACTAACTCATCGGAACTGGGTCAGTGATGTTCCTCCAGAAGCTGACACCAAAATGAGATGAAAGGATTTTATTAGGATTAATGTGCATGTGAGAGAAAACACCAGAAAATGGCTGGAATATTCCTTAGATACACCTCAGGCCCACAGAGGAAGGAAGAGTAGAAAAAAAAATGTCTGCAGTTACCTTATAGGCTAAAGATGGTTTGTCAAGGTTGTTAGAGAGGGCCAGATCCAGTGTTGGTGGCCAGATGAACTAAGGCTCCTTCCACCAGATGTCCCTGTTCTGCTCAGGGATTGGCTGAGCAGCCTGTGGGGAGCTAGAGGTTTCCATACAGCAGTGGTGGACTTTTTAGAGCCCTCAACATAAGATTCTTTGATCCCATTTACACTGCTTGCTCCAGCACTTTGCCTTGACAAGCAACAAAAGCGTGTTAATGATGAGTGTGAGCTGTCTGCCTCTACTATTGTGTTCATTTAATCCCAGCTCTTCCATTCAGGTGCTGCAGAATTGTGGATTACTAGCCTTTCTTTCTGTCCTGACTTTTTCAACTGAGAAGTGAGGATGGTGCCACTGTGTCTCTAGGCATGTATCATAAAGGCAATGGTCAAATTAAATGAGATAGATTCACGGAAACTTCTAGAATGGCTATCCTGGCACAAGGTAAGCCTGGGATAAGTAACAGATACGGCCCGTTGCTTATGTCAGCAGCAACAGCAATGGCAGCAGCATTCCCACACAACGTCTTTTTTATACCAACCTTCCCTCACAGTATGCTCTTAGAGTAGTGACCGCTTTTTCAGTGAACATTTGCTGAGCATACACTTTGTGAAATACTGTATTGAGTACTGAAGAGGGGTTTCCCTTCAACACCAAGATATTCCTTGTCTACTCTCTAATTAAAATTGAAATGAGTGTGATAGAATTGATGAATCCCCTAATTTGACTACCCTTGTACAAACATGTCCACAGACATAAGAAGGTTAATGTTCTTGTCCCACATTACATCAAAAAGACCGAGCTTGAATTCAGCTGGAATTGTCTTTCAGTTCTCTATCCAAGAAGGATTTAAGTATGGGACTATTTTAAAAATAATTTTAATAAGTGGAAAGAGTCAAATGTGTAGAACTAAAGAAATTATTTCTTATCAACCTACTAGAATTTTTGAGGGTGTTGTAGAGACTTTTGATGTTTAAATTAGTAGATTTTTATGAACAAAACTGGCAGAAATAGATTCAGTATGCTGCATAAGGAACATTTTCAAATATTTATTAGCTCTGTTTTATTTCCCACATACCTGGAGGACATACAAATAAATATGGTGTAGACCCCTCTTTTTGAGATAGACAAACACATTTGCACAATAACACGTAGAAAATGGTTTGTGAGCCTTAAGCTCAAGATGTTTAGTATACAGAGAGTGCAGATAACATCAGCTGGGATCATATTAACCTGGGAGAAACAATAGCAATTGCAAATAAGAAATCAAGCTTTACTTTTCTCTCAGGTCCATAAAGGACATAATAATTCACCCAGGAGGTTCTGGAGATTCATCTTCTGTAGAAGCTTCTTGCTAGCTGGCTATATTCTCATTCCCAAAGTCACTTCTGGTTCAGGGTGGCTTCTTGTGTTCAGTTGTGTGTGCAGTTCGCAGAGTTGAGGGAGGGATGCATGGTCTCACATGGAACAGAAACTCCCAGAACTCCTGCATGGTATATCTCATGGATCCCTTTGACCCAAAAGTGGCCACAGGGCCATGAGATACATACAAGATGAATGTGAACTTATCCTAAGGAACAGTGTGTCTAGGGAAAATGAAAGATTATCTCAAGACAAAAGAGGAAAAGAGTAGTTCTCGAGGCCAACTGGAAACTCTGCCATAAATCCAACCGAGTTAGAAGTGGAAGTGGCGAGGGGTGCAGTTCATATAAATAGTATATCACTGTGTTACATTTTAACTTTTAAGATACACTGACTTTCAACAATATTTACAGAAAAATTGAAGCCTAATTAAAAGCCAGATATAACAAATGTGTTGCCATAGCAGCAAAATTCTTCTGTTCTTCATAAATAAGTGACAGGGTATAGAGCATTCTCTAGGAGGATTGTAGTAATTCTCCCCACAGAAATAAATCCTGCACTTGCCCTCCTCAAACGTGGGCCTTATTGTTATTACTTTGCCAACCCATCATATTTAAATGCTGATATGAACGTGGAAAAGGCTACTGAGGAACGTATAGATGATCTGTCTCTCTAGCTCTATCACATGCCCATATTCTTCAGTGCTTATTTGTTGCAACATAAATGAAAAACACTTACCATACCAATGTTTGGAGTGTTGATGTCTTATTGCTAACTTCAGGCAAACATACCTGGGAATGAGTTTATTCAACATTAACCAATTGGGTAATTAATACCCAAAGTGTTTATATAGAAATCGTTCTGGATATTGTAAAACACATTTTACTCATATTTGGTGAAATTGAGGTGTTTGGGGGATGGAATAGAAATTGTTTATTTCTTTTTCTGTTTAAAATACTGGAAAAATTGTGCTAGGGAGATGGATAAGTTTAAGAGCACTTGCTGCTCTTGCAGAGGACTAGGGTTCAGATTCTAGCCCTCCCAGGGCAACTCTCAACCATCTATAATTCCACTTCCAGGAGATACATGTAAAGCTGCCCATTTTAGTTCACCCCGCAGTGATGCTTTCTGATGCTTCTGGCGTCCATCTACAGGAAGAGTTGAGAACCACAGGCTGTTTTCATACAGCATAGTTCAGGTTCTAGTGATTTTGAATGACTTTGCTTTCAACAAAAAATGTCAATAAAGATAAAGAAAAAGATAACTTAATGTTACTCAGGCAGTTTTCCAAGTGATCCAAGTAGTCTGAAAACATAGGAAAGATTTGTAAAGAACAATAAATGTGTTGTTAAATGTCAGGGCTGTTAGCTGACCCAAAGATATTATGTCCAATTCATAATACACAATACAATTTTGCTTATGTGTTGGAAGTATATAGTGTGGTATTTCTAATATAATGAATGTTTTCAGGATTAAGAAAAACATTCTAATAGTCTTATGTTATTAAAACATGAGAACATAGATAAAATCTGTTTTAGTTTGTATTGGGGAGGCTTCTGTTTTCATTCAACACTCATCACACATACACACACACACAGACACAAACACATGCACACACACATACACACACAGACACAAACACATGCACACACACATACACACACAGACACAAACACATGCACACACATGGGGAGAGACACACTACACACATAGAAACCAAACCCATTTCTTGTTAAATGGATAAATAAATAAATTTGTTTGTATTATATGTATTTCCACCTTAAGCAGCTTAAGTGCAATTGAAAAAATTCACATGTTAAATACGATGTTTCAGCCAGTATACTGATTATTCTGTATTCACTAATTTCACTAAAATAAAAATAATGTTGCTATCAGATCACAATATGTTATAATTAAAATAACTTAGAATCAATCAACATACATGAAAAGCTCTTCTATGTCGTGTGGTCTATTGGATAAAGTGGATCTATGCATCCTCTGTTTATCTCACAATGCCTCCTTTGTGAGATTCAGAAAGAGTTAACATATCTAATGTTCCATAAACTATAAGTGGTTGGGCTGAGATTTGAAGAGGGCTTAAGTCTGTGTTCTTACTCTGTGGTCCTGATGTGTGTTTTAGAACTGTATGCATGTATCTTCCTTCCATTTTTTTTTAAACCCAGTGATGGTTAGTAGGGCACACCCAGTTTGAAGTATAATGACTTAGGCAGGTGGCAGAGCTGAAATTCAAAGCATATTAACTAACTTTCTTACTCTCTGTCTGCTGTTTCTGCCAAGTGAACTAGTAGCCTCACAAAACTTTCTTATATCTCCAAATGATAATTTAATTGGGATATACATGTTCTATCATACATAATTATTCTATTGATACTTGAAAGTGTGTAGTGTTATCCATAGACATGTAATTACACTTGATAAAATCATGTTTTCTCTAGAAAATCTCCATAGTGAGTTGATGCTTAGGACTTTCTTGTGTTATTCATTGAGTATACCCTGAAATTTGGTAGCTTGAAGCAAATATAAGCATATGTTTTTCTCTGTTGGTTTCTGGATCAAGAATTTGAGAACAGTTTATGTGATTACTTGAGGCCTGAATTTTTCCGTGAGTATAATCACAGGTTGATGGTCACTGTGCTACCTGCTTGATGAGAACTCAATATCCAATTCCAAAGACTCACAGAGCTGAATTTGATGCTAGAAAACACTTTATTCTCAGTGAGGATCTGTCCATGGCACTACTTGGATGTCTTTGCCACATGGCCGCTAGCCTCCACCAGTGCGAGGAATCCAGGGAACTAGAGGGGCTGAAATATGTGTGTCCTAAACTAAAGTCACATACTTGCACTTTTTTCATTCATGTTAGGTATAAAAGCCAATCCTAATTCACTGGGAAAGGAAACTGCATATCAGTGATACGGTTTATTGATGGGAATGTGGGAGACTGTCTACCACATATATCAAGAGGAATAACAATATTTCCCAGTTATTCAGCTTTGTGCTTTGAAGTGGTATTTTATGTCTGAAAGAGCACATATTTTGAAATCTGACAAATGTGAGTTCTATACCAGATTTATCATATAATAGCCAAATGGGCTGTTATACATTACACCTGATCCATTTTCTGCTTTTATGACAAAGCCTTGCAATTCTCTCTTATAACATTGATTTATGCTGGGTATGGTAGTGCACACCTTTAATCTTAGAACCCAAAAGACATAAGCAGGCATAGCTCTGTGAGTTTGAGGCCATCCTGACAGGCATAACAAGTTCCAGGTCAGTGTGGGCTACATGAGTCCCTGTCTCAGAAAATTATTTATTATTGCATGTGTGTGTGTGTGTGTGTGTGTGTGTGTGTGTGTGTGTGTGTGTGTGTGTGCATACTGAATATGGACATGCACATGTTGTACCTGCCATTGTGGTACATGGAGACCACAGGGCAACTCTTTGTAACTGGTTCTTTTTCCACCATGGGTTCCTGGGGTTTGGCTAAGGTCATCAGGTTTATTAGACAAACACTTTAATCCATTGAGCTTTCTCCCAGGCTCAAAACCTTGCGTTCCAATTGCCAACCAGACAGCACAGACACTACAGCTTGGAATTAAAAGCTCTCCCCAGTCTTTTGTGTCCCGTATTTCTCCTTTTATTTATTCCCTACTGTTCTTTTTTTTAGTCAATGAAAGAGTATACTTGCCTGGGAACTAAGGAAGTCCTCAAATTCCAGAACATCAATTAAAGCATAAATTCAGGAATATATGAATGTTTTATGTTTTAAAGAAAAACTTATCCAGATTCCCATCCTTTCTCCTTGGAACAACACAAATGAAAATGTGACACCTTCCCTACCTAACAGACCATTCCCCCATCACCATGTTACCCTCCCCTGAACTATAGCATTTTGTTTGTACTATATGATGACTCTTGTCTTTACTGCCTTGTATCGTCATCTTATTTCTTCGTGCCTCATATCAAAGAACTCTGAAGAAAGACCTTTACGATAAAATTCTTTATAAAAATTAAATTATTTTTGCACAGTGTATTTTGATCATTTCTTTCTCTCCCTGAACTCCTCCTGGACCCTCCCCATCTCTCTACCCACTCAATTTCATGTTCTCTCTCTTTCTCAAGCAACAACAAACTTTGAACATCTAAACAAACAAAATCCAATAAGATAAAAAGTACCAAGACAATATACATCCCCCCCACATCCCTAAACACCATAGAATCTATTTCATGTTGACCAACTGCTCCCGGGCATAAGGCCTGCACTGGTATATGGTTGATATGTTCAGTGACACTCCATTGGAGAATACTGATTTTTTTTCTTTCCCAGTAAACCTCAGTTACAATAGCTTCTTGGCTAGGAATGTGGCTTTGTGTCCACTTCCCCTCCTCAGCGCTGAGATTTTTGTCTAGTTTACCCCTGTGCTGGAAGTGTGAATGCTGTCACCATCTCTATGAGTGAATATGTATATCAGTCCTGCCGTTCCTGGAAGACACTGTCTCCTTGGAGTCATCCACCATCTCTGGCTCTTGCAATGTTTCTGTTTCCTCTTCAGCATAGAATTTTTTTTCAGTCTGGTTGGGAGGGTTTTGATAAAGACCTATACCACTTAAGATTGAATGCTCTAAGGTCTCTGACTCTCTGCACATTGTCCAGTTGTGGGTCTCTGTTAGTCCCATCCACTGAAAGAGGCTTCTCTGATGAGGTTTGAGTGATGCACTGATCTGTAGGTATAGCAACATGTCACCAGGAGTCATGTTTTTGCTGCATTCTTTTAGCTGAATAATAATAGTAGGCCTAGGGCCCATGACGTATCTACTCTCAAGTTATTCATCACCTTAGCAGTGTTGGGTATGGATTCTATCATACCGAGTAGGCTTTAAATCCAATTTTAAAAAGTAATTGGCTACTCCCACAACATTAGTGCCACTCTTGCAACAGTAGATCTGGCAGGACCAGTAACTACTATAGGTCAAAGGGTCTGTCACTAGGAGATATTGATGATCCCTTTTCTCTTTCAGTAACATGCAGAGTGTCTTCTAACACCTTCTAGTCAGTAGGGTGAAGCTTCCAGCTGGACACAAGCTCTATTTCTCCGTGTTCGATGATGTAAGTAAGTGAAGTGGTGTCTTCAGCAATTAGGCTTTGCCATCAGGAGAGAGAGAGCTCAGTCAGCCCTTGAAGGCTAAGGCTCATGACCAAAGCATCAGATTACTTTTGATTCTTCAAAAGCCTCAAATTATTTTTGATTCTCCCAACACTTTTGTTTCTCCAATCAAGTAAAATATGTTCATAATAAAAAATTTATGATGTGAAAATATTATCTTCACCTGTCTCCCATGGTTTGAATTCTTAAGATGGATGAGTAAATGAATATATCAATTATTCTTTTTACCACTCATACATATAAAGAAATGATATGGAATATATGAATGTATTTCAATTATATAGCTTATTTGTATTCTGGATTCTGATTGAATATGTTAGGTGCAAAAAATATTTGACTTAGTCAAATAGTCACCAATAATTTGGTCTTATCTAGTTATGTAATATCAACATAATAAAAAGAAACAACTGGACAGTGCAGATCTTATCTTCTTAGATATATTTCTACTGTGATGTATCCAAAAGACCTTTTAATAGTAAATCAGTATTTGATGTGTTTACTATAAATGTAATGTTTTGACCAGAGAGGTGAAATATACAATAATATTATGTGGTTGCTATAAATTTACTTTGTGACTACTTCTTTTAAATGTTGTGTTTTAACACATGCATCTACTTAGAAGCCTGAAACTGTATCTAGAGTTTTGAGATTTCACATGTAAAAGGGGAATTTTCAACAACCTGCTAGATAGGTCACCAGTGGAAACTGGGTAACTATTGGAGGTCTCATCTTTATACTTTACATTTTCAGTACATCAGAAAATCAAATAGTTCTTTCTCAGCTATGGTATTATCCTATTGATGATGAGTCAACCAACACATTTCTACCAAATCTCCTAAAAAGACAATTGAAATATGAACAGCTTTAAGACATTTTAATTGAACTTGCTCATATCAAACTAGATTTTTCCTGTAAGTTTGTTAGAGATGAGGGTAGTTATAATTACTGGAAATTCATATTTATTTTATTAAACATAGAGAGTCGTAAAGCTGTTTTGGTGCTGGAAAAAGACCTGGGGTAAAATGGAGTTTTAATAAACATCTGTATATCATGCATCTTCTGTTTGTCTGTAAAGCTGTATGTCTGTGTAAATCCTGCAGAGACGAATGTAGACTGGTTTTATGCACAGTCAGAATTGTGTAGTTGTGACATTGAAGCAATTAGGCAGGAAAAGCTCTTATGATTTATCTTCTCACAAATGGACAAAAGTTTTTACTGAACTATCTAAAGTAACATCTTTAAAAAGTTAATGAACAGATGGTGTCTTCCTTTGTATGTGCTGATAATGTCCTTTGATTCTGTCACAATTTTTTGTACATTTTGCACACAGGAGTCTCATTAAAACTATTGACTGTTTGGCCAAATATTGGCCAAATGCAAGCAAAAATAACTAAAAGCACGTCTATGATTGTTTTGAGTTAGATCAGTAGCTCCTTGTGTTGTTATAAAGTTCAGTTAGAAATAAGAGTTTCTATTCAGCACAGCAGTAAAGTCTCAAATGATGAAATGAGGGAGATGGTGGGGGATACCAAAATGTCTGTCCTAGAGGCCCACATGCTCTGGTTCCCAGCATCTCATTCATTCCGGAATTAAGATTTTATTTCAGAACGCACAGTCATCATAAGTTACCATTTTTGCATCTCTTCTTGGTTTAGGCAAAGTAGAAAATATACAGAGTAACAGTGTTACAAAAAATAGAAATTGGGAGTGAATCAAATCTTGAACTGGTCCATTTCGAAGAATGGCAAGATGCATGTAGCAAATGATCTAGATAATGAATGTTGTTCTGAGAGCACCCGTGTGAATAAAAATTGGAGATAACAAGTGCCAAAGGATATGTCTCAAAGCTGGAAGTTTAGTTAGGGACAGGGGTGTCCTAGATATGTGTTCGTGAATGACTCAGTGTCATCAACCAGTGTATTTTAAACTTTACACAAATCATTTGAAACTCCTGTTCAAGGGCAGAATTTGATTCAATAGCAGCCGATGGTACCCAAGAGTCTCTGTTTCTAGGAAGATTCTTACAGTGCCATGGTTTTGTCTTTGGATCACAAGTTGGTATGATTATTGAAGATTTTTCCATGTATTAGTCACTATATAGTCAGTCATGTACTGTCCATGCAGCATAATTTGACTTTGATTTTTACTCTGGCTCTTGCAGTGGTAACAGTAGTGTAATGGAGATTTAAACAGAAGTACCAATGCTAATGGAAGATATTCGTCTTATCTTAATATTTATCATTGCCACAATATGTTCACAATTGTATTCATTTACTCAGTTTTATTTTATATTCATGGGTGTTTTGCCTGAGTTTCTGTCTGTGCATCAGTTCATTCAGTGCCTGAGAGGTCAGAAGAGGGTGGCAGATTTCCTGGAACTGGATAGAGTTGATAGCAACTATGTGGGTGCTGGGATTCAAACTCGGGTCATGTAGAAGAGCAGGAGGTACTCCCAGTCACTGGACCGTCTCTCCAGTCCCCTCGTTATATGCTATAACTTAGAAGTGTTTGACCATCGTGTGCGTAACTGCTCTAAAGGATGAATTTCAAAACGTAGCACTTACTTACACTTGAATAAGTTTGTGGTTCAGTTTAAATGGAATCTTTAAATATGTTACATATTTCAGTTTTGTTAATACCTTCAATGACATAAAAGACCCTGTTAAATCCAGAATTCATATGACCTTATTAAGTACAGCTACATCATACAGCTAGACACATAAAACTTAGGAGACATTATTTTAGGGTCTAACATCTGCTTCTGTTCATATTTCCACCAAAATAGATCATGGATCAAAGAAAAGGAATCTAGCTCAAACTGGGTTTTGTCCAACTACTCCATGAGGGCATACAGACGAAATAACATAGAGTCAGCTGAAAATCATTTAATAAGATGTTTTAACCTGCTTATGTTATCAGTTGTCCAGTCTAATTGTAGTAAAGATTAAAATGAATACAGTGTGTGGTCAAATGTTTTTGGATTACTGAGCTTTCCTCGGCCAGCCTTCAGGTTACCTGTGAGCATTCCCATGTGACCACAGATTACACAGTTGGTCATAAATAGCAGTGAGAACAAACCACAAGATGACAGCTGGAGGCTACATTAAAAGAATCGCTAAAAGGGGAGCTATCACCTCCACTTTTCTCTCTGGCGGAAGTGTGGAAATTTTAGTACCAACACTTCCTATATATATTTAGCAGCATATAAATGATTAAACAATACTTCCGTCAGGCCTGTACCCTGTTCTTTATTTCAATGTAGTTACCCAACAAAGAATTTTCATTTACAGCCCAGAATAGTGGCTCATGTTTGAGTGTAATTTACCAGCGGTTCCAAAATAGGATGCGTTATTTTTGTAACTGGAATTAAAAATATAGGAAATGTTCCTCAATAAGGAAAGGTAATTACAGAATTCGGATGCTTTTGAGTTGCTATAAAGTAAAATCTGAGGAGGGGGCATAATTGGGCAGGGGAAAGCTGCATACGGGTAAACACAGAAGCATCAGTAAACATAGGCCTGCAGCGTGGTGGTTCAGCTTCCAGGCTGTGAGACTGTTACTGCCAGGAAGACATGAAAGCAAACTCTCAATGACATTAGCATGAATTTGTGGTGAAATCTGTAAACCTTAGAATCTGTTTATTTCTTTGTAGTCACTTATTTGTGATTCAGATGCTTATTAATGTCCATTTATTACATGGGCACCAATGTGCTCTGTGTTATTCATGAAGAGAAAAGGTAGAGAAAAGAAAGCCCTGGGCTTTGAAGCTACAGTGACAGAGGCAGGTAGATAAAATAGAGAGACCTAAGAGAATTTGAATGCATGAGCTAATTGTTTACTGATAGAACCCAAAGTTTTGACTCTTCAGAGAAAATGGTGAGAACTATGTTCAATGTAGTCTTCTTCTGAAGGGTCATATTTGGTATCAGGGATGCTCACACTGCAATGGTAAAGTCATGGTGATGAATTCAGGGTCGATGCTGGAGAGGAAAGGGGATAGAAGAGAGAAGATGGAAATTGAGTATGACTGGTGTTTAGAGGTCACATATTTAGGGAATAATCAGGACTGGATATGTTCTTTAGAGCTGTGACCCATGATTTAATCCCAGGAGACTTTAAGCGAAGGAACAAATGGAGATCTTAATAGACACATGTCCTTGTCAGGCTATATATTGTTTCCAGCTGCCAGCCAGAGAAGTATACAAGATGTGCCCCTTTGACTTGGGACCTCCAGAAACATATGCCAAAAGGAACTTTGTTTCTTTATAACTAAATCTGTGACACTACGTTATTGGCACAGAAAATGGAGGAATGCAATATGCTTGATAAGAGGAGCAGGGGCTATATGTAAAGAATTTATGTGCAGTCTAAGCAGCAAGATGTCACCCTAAATTAAAGAGAAAGAGTAGATTAATCATATCAGCCTAGAATAGACTTATCGTCCTTTGGAGTGGCCTCTGATCTTTATGGCTAACTCATGGTTGTCCTCTCTTGTTTCATGTGTGAATATCCAGATTCGTTCAGTGGTTTCTAATGACGAGCAACTATTAGCAGTACTCACCTTACATCACTTTGTGAATGCAGGGTCTGGGCTCAAGAATTCTAAGGTCTTTCATATTAGCTAACAATGGTTTCTAGAAGGAGAAAACAGGGTACCCCAGGAACATGGATTTACATTTATTCATGAGTTAAGATTTCTGTTTGTATATTTCTGCAAATAGAAATACTTTACTGAATTTCAATCAGATTTCACCCTAACTCCTTAGGATGAACTGTAGATTTTTTTTAACGTAAAATGTGCAAAAGAAATTCATTATAGAAAGCAGCAGAGCATAGAGTGGCATCTGAGCAAAATATCTTGAATAGCAGATTCTGTGATTTATGTCTGATTATTTCTATCCTCCATCTCACATGAGCATGAACACTCTCATTGATTTATTCAGAAGTGTCTCAGGGATGCTTACGAGTGCTCCAGTTCTTACTCTCAAATTGTCTTTGCCTTGTTGTGAAAAAGAGACATGAGGAGAAACTCACTATGTGAGAGCATGAGAGGACCTGTGAAAAGTAGTGTGGCGATCTGAAGGAAGTACGTAGCCAGCCTGTGGAGTTTTGTGGAGACGGCAGGACAAAAAAGCTAAGGACGATTTGCCACGGAAGGACACTGGCAATGAATCCTCAGAAATCAGTTTGTATTCTCCAGGAAGTGAATAAAAGGAAAAGAACTCTCCAAGCTTGCCTGATCTTGGTACCTGGCTATTACCTTTTTCTAAAATTCTTCTGTTTTCCTTGTCTGTCTCAGAAGACCAGCACTAGTTTTCTTTCTGCCATGGCCATCCATGACTGCCCAGTTACTTCCTGTTCATGCATCCAGATGGAAGTCCCACAGATAAGCCTTACCTTCTGTGCTGACTTCCACAGCAGTGTGGGGCGATACATGGATACTTTGCTCTCTGTGCATCCGTCAAGCTGAATCCTGTGGGGCTCTCTTTCCTGGCCAAGTGATACTTTCAATAACTGTGTTCTGTCAACTTGATTACTATTACTGGTGTCTGTTTGTAGGACCTTACTCTGCCACAAGCCTCTTTTCAATAGCAGACTCCAGCAGTCATCATCTCTTAACTCTCAAGCTGTGAGATCCTGTCTTTTGTTTAGCATGGCAACTTAATTTCTCCTAATTGTGATAGTCATTAAATAGAAGCAACCAGGCAGTTAGAAAACACCTCTGTGGTTCTTGCCTTATAGAAAATGACTTTTAAGAAGAATTCACTTCCCATATCATATTTAAATGGTATCCAGAAGTGCAACTTATTCATTTCCCCATTAATATAGTAAATATAAAATCAATATAAAGACAAACATTAAACATAAAATAAATAAAAAATAATTTGTTATTGGGTAGGCACAAATCTGAGGGATGTAAAAAATAAGGCGATACCCTGGCTAGCATTTTCCAGATTCATTCTCAGTAGCTCATAATTATTTTCTTTTGGTTTGTGTTTGTCAGCACATGGGTGATTCAGTTTATCAATAAGTTGCTAGGTAAAATAAAGATACCTAGTTAAACTTCAGAGACACAAATGACTAATTTGCAAAATGGACTAATTTTATTATGTCCCAAAATATTAATGTATTTATATTAGACCATTATATATACCTTATATTAAAACTTTACACCCATTAACAGAACATACAAACATGTTATTTTTACTTTATTTGAAACTCACATTTAACTACTTATCTATTTTTATTTTTCAAGTCTGACTAAATTACTTTCTAGTAAAAGATACTTAAGTTTCTCCATTGTGGGGATGATTCACAATTAAAAGGCACATTTATAGTAGATGAGTTGAGATTCTTTTGAATCAGTGTTTCTCAGACCAGGGAACCAATGTGATTTTTTTTTTCTTTTTGGTGACTCTTAGATAAGTCTTTTCCGTGGAACTGAACAATATCAAGTCTTTAAAAATACTTTAGGAAACTGCTAAGTTACAGAACTGCTTTTTCAGTATCTGAGTCAGTGTCAAGAGGAAAGAGAACTATCAAGAGACTGCAGAACTCTAAGAATTTGAGGCTGGTGGAATTTGAAAGACTACTTAAGTTTAAGTGATTTTTTAAATTGGCATTAGAGGACTGAGTCACAGCTTTGATACTAATGGACATAACACGTGAATTAGCTGAGACTGGCCCTGGGTCTTCCAGTTCCAGGTCTGATGCTTTACAGGTATATAAATCTGTTGAGGTGTGCTTTCTCTGCTATAAGGCAATTATGATGCATAATTGTTAGGTAATTAAAAGAAAGAAATTAATTGAATTCAATAACTCTAAAGTGCACTGTGTTGGACATTATGGACCATAACTAACAGCTTCCAGTCGCCTTAATTGGTGACTCCAATGAACAATCTGCATGGTCAGTCTATAGAAGTTAGACAACATGCTGCTTAGCCCTTGTCTCGTCACCACTGACTGTTTTATGTTGGGCAGGTAACCTGTCTACCTATGTATGACTCAATCTCTTTATCTTTAAAAAGGATTTTGGTGATTATAATTACATCAAAGGCCATGGAAAGACTCAGTGAAGACCTCTATAAAGAATTTCTAAATATACCTGACAATGGTAATGGTCTAATATGAGTTGGTTATTGGTATCTTTTTATTATTAATGCACAAGGTACTTAAAAATGGTTAGGGCTATCAATTTTATACACTCTTATCAGAGTAAATGTGATTAAAATTGTGATAGAATCTATTTGTGTAACTTCAGTGATTTCAAAGATCCGAGGGAGACAGTGTCTTAGTCCGCTGCTGCTTTCGTGATTTTTCAAAGGCAATGGCTCCTCCTTTGTGTTTGCCAATTAGAGACAAATATCCAGGGTCCTCTCTTCTCTTCCTCAGTTATGACATTCCTGAGACTCAGCACAAAATATTTTTCATCTTTTTAAGGTCAATTAGGAGAAAAAATGCCCTCAGTTGGAAGTTAGTATTTGAATTGATGAGGTTTTAAAATTATTTTAAAGACCATAATCAAAAGAAAAAACATCTGGTCATATTGTTTCCATTTTGTTTAGTGGCTTCCCAAGGGGTTCAGTTCACTCCTGGGAAGAAGAGAAATTCAGTTTTTTCTGCCCACTTCATTTTTTATAATTTCAATTAGTGGTTTATAACCAGTAAGGTTTAGGATAAGTTTCTAAATTTAGTAGTGACAGTGTGTTAAATTTCCAAAGAGCCACTGGAGGAATGGGCTCTATATTGATCTCAGCGACACTTTAGATAGAAAAGTCCTAGTAAGGCATTTGAATTTTTTTTTTTGTTTTCTTGAATAAGGGAATATCTTGTTTCTTTTAAAATTAAACAAGGAGACAGCTGGTGTGCTCTTACTCAGTGGATTCCAACCCATTATAATATCCTGAAAGGCACAGAATAGCTCCAGTTTTGTTCCTGAAATACTCAAATTTACGAAATCCTGCTAGCAATTTATGGCAACATGTTCTGGGTCCATTTCCTTCCTGTTAGGTTAATGGCATGGCTGTGGTGGAGAGTGTGGATTCCTGCTCCCCAGTGAAAACCACAGCCCACATTGGAGTACCCAGAGACCTCTGAGACTGAATTCCTAAGTTTGCTCTTAGGAAGGCCTATCTTTAATTTTTCAATCTGTCAAGCTGGATTTTAGTTTTACAAGTGCTCGAGGAAAGAAGAATCCAAGAAAATAACTGAGGCAAAAGTTTTCTCATTTTCAAACAATATTAGGCATATCTTCTGTGAAAAGACCTATTTGTTCACAGATCTTTGTATTTGTTCATTTATTTTTGCATTTACCCATTCATTCATTCATTCATTCATTCATTCATCTCTCAGTCATGCATGGCTTGAGGACCAGCACTATGTTATGGACTTGGAGAAACCAAGATTTGGGTTAGGCCCTGAATTTCAAGTAAGGTTCTGTTGAGTGTGCCACTAAAAGATAGCCAACACAATCTTGGAAATGTAGTCAGGAAACTGATCATCTCCGCACTAGCACTGCATCCTCCCCATGCATGGCTTAGGTGAAAATAAAGCAGGGCTTTTAAATTAAGGTTATCAGTTATGTGAACATTTCTTCTCAGGCTTTAAATGGAACGAGAGAGACATGGGCTTTTCTAACGAAGTATGGGGAGGTACAACCTTTGCGTGTGCTGTTTGATCAATCAATGCATCATCTTAGCCCGAGCTTTCCTGTAGCAACTGGATCTATGATTAATGTCACATGTACACCAAAAACAATTCTTGTGGTTTGTACAGATTAAAATGATGAATTCTGGTGACCTGGACCAGAACCCTCTCTCATAAGCCCCTTTGTGGCCTCAGTTGTGTATTTGTTTCCTTATTCCAACTGTGATTTGGAGGTTGAGAGTGGGGGTGGTAGGCAGTGTTCCGTGTTGGCATGTGGCTGAGGTGGCAGGAGGATTTTAGCAGCTTTGTGGGCGGGTGTTCAGAGAACAGGTGGTACTGGAAGAAGGAAATGACTGTCAGGATTTGGTGGCATTTGGGGGTGTCTATAGACAGGCATTTTTGTAAAGTGGGGTATTCTTTTTCAAAGTGTAAAACCACTTCAGTGTCCTCATGATGAGAGCTGCAACCCAGAGCTTTAGGTTAACCAAGGCCAAGACTATCACCTTGTCAGTCTGTAAGAGCCCAAAGGGTTAAAAAGGAAGAGCAACTTCATCGAAGAAACCTGTCCTCATAGCAAATGGAAACTAATACATCTATATCACAGCTCCTGCATCTGTGGCCAAGGGAACTTCAAGGAAGATGAGGTGGAAAGACTGCATGAGCCAGAGCACCAGGAAGTCTGCTGCGAAACAATTTCTCTTAGATATGGCTGTATAAGTTGACCAGAACAGTGACAATAGCAATGGGCATGCTAACTGAAATGGGGGGGGGGATCCTACAGGTTCCCACCCCTAGACAAAGAACAATAGGCAAATGATGGCTGTTTGGAAAAATGAGAATTAGGCTCTCTTAGGGATGAGCCTCATTATGGCTTCTTCAGTGCAATATGGTCCAAACACAAAAGTGGACTCAGGAGAGAAAGAGAGAGAGAGAGAGAGAGAGAGAGAGAGAGAGAGAGAGAGAGAGAGAGAGAGAGAGAGAGAGAGAGAGAGAGAGAGAAAGACAGACACAGAGAGAGAAAGACAGAGAGACAGAGACAGAGAGAGACAGAAACAGAGAGAGAGACACAGAGAGAGAGAGAGACAGAGAGAGAGAGAGAGAGAGAGACAGAGAGAGAGACAGAGAGAGAGAGAGACACAGAGAGAGAGAGAGTATCCACATGAGAGTGGGGGCCATGAGAGGGGTTGGAGTGAGGGTATCCAGGAGGGCCTAGAGGGGAAGACAGGAGGGGAAAAGTGATATAATTCTATATCAATTAGAAATGTAACTTTTAAAAAGAGCAGTGGCCAGTTTACAGGATGTATTGATGGTGATTGCTCTAGGGTTTGGTTTTGTTTTTAAATAGGTTTATTGAGGTCTCATTAACATGCACAACATCAACTTGTTTAACATCTGCAGCTTCATGGGTTTAGAAAGACTCGGCACATACACAGTAGTCATCTACAGCATGAATACCAGCATGGGAGAAACAAACCACTCATCTCCTAGGTTTCCTCCAGCACCCCATGCTCTGGGTTGTTCCGGTTTTTTTTTTTTTGTTTGTTTGTTTGTTTTGTTTTGCTTCCTGTTTCCCCTGGGTGGGGCAGGTGGCCTGTAGAGGATGTTTGTTTTGAGTAATGCTTTAGCTGTTCAATAATGGGCCTTTTTCTGCTCATGTTATCTCAGAGAGTAAACAATTTTCACCTCACTGCTGGTGGATCTGAGAAGTACCACTTGACTCTAGCGAAGAGAAGCTGTGGCAGTATATTGCTTGTGGCACACAGATCTTCAAGTATGCCCAGTGTTGCTCATCTTCTACAAAATGTGAGCCCTGGGATGCCCAGTGGAAGAACTGCAGTTACCAGTAGCCAGGGCGATCTCAGCTTCCGTAGGATTCAGCAAGAATAAAAGTTTTGATGCACTTTACTGTTGAACCAACAAAATACTGATTACCCTCTTCTGAGGTCTGAAAGACAGTTCGAGAATCTTCGATATGGAAGGTTATGTAACAGAAATCTTAAAATCCTGGATACACTAGCCACAATGGCATTATAAAGATAAATATGTTAGGAGTTAATAATTTGATGTAAACATTAGCACATCAGAATCATTAAAAACAAACAGACAAAAATAAGTGTCCATCCATTTGGAATAAAAGTTTATTTTTAATTTTTTTTTTATAATTTAGTGTACTGTTTAAATATCAAGTCAGTCCTAAAACATACATTCAAAGTATCATTATGCAGACTGATCATTTTATATTTAAGAATATGTATCTATGGCCATGTACATATATGAATATAACAGCAATTAATGAAGAAAAACATGAATTTGAAAGAGAGCAAGGAGGTGTATTTGGGGAGGTTTGGAGGGAGGAAAGGGAGGGGAAATGATGTGATTATTTTATAACTCAAAAATTAAAATAAGAAAAAAACATGTACATATTCAACTGAAAACATCTCAAATACCTTAAATGTGACAGTTCAAAGTTGGACTAAGAATGCTCTGTTTTATACACTACATTTACAAAGTCACACTGAAAAATAGAAAATGGAATTTTCTCATTTCTTTTCCTTTGTATTTTTTTCAAATGAGGTCTTGCTGTAGAGCCCAATTTAGCTTTGAACTTGGGTAATCCTCTGCCCAAGCCTTCTAAGTAGTGAGATTACAGCTATGAAATTACAGTTTATGTTTTTTTCCCCCTCCCCCTCTCTTTTGCAAAAGAGTGTTTCAAAGCAACACTTAACTTAAACACTTATTCATCAGGTATACAAAAGGGGAATACTAAAGGTTGGTGACACAGAAAATCCACAGTGGTGTATGTAGAGTTGGTGACAGAGTCCCTACTGCATATTTTATTCCTCAAGGGAAAGGTGTTCACACTGTGAGTATATTGGAAATAATGAGGCCATCCCATGACGATCTGGGATTTGGGGAGCCTCCTGGGAAGAAAGTTTCTATGGGTCTCTGACAAACTTTGCATTGGGATTTGTTGAGGTCACCATAATGAGGTGTTTTCCCATTGCCAGCAGCTGGCTGGGCTGTGAGTAATTTTAAATGATTGTCTAACATTATCTCTTCCTTTGGTATCTTTAAATATATTTTATCACTTAATAGCTGTGATATCCTGGAAAATAATTTCATTGTAAATTCAACATGAAAATGATTTCAATTTGACTCATCCTAAAACCTTCAAAGTATTACAATGGCTTTTTATTTGGAGCCATGTATTCCCTAGAAACCATTATTCAGTGATTTCCAATAAGCAATAGCAATGCTTTTGTAAGTGCCGATTGAGCTAGTGGTGTTTCTCTTTGAATAATAACTGTTTCTCAGCACTGTCCTGTGGTGATTGATATCAGATATGTATTATGAAAGCCAATTTAACAAGTATTACATAGTTTTGTTTTAAAGCATTTTTCTTCGTCTCACAAACAGAATGAGAAAAATAAAATTTTTTTCAAGGTAGGACTTCCTTTGTTACTGACATCCATTTTAACAATCTCCAAGAAACTATGGATTCACTGATCAGAGTCTGTGGACATGGTGGTCCATTTCATACGCTCTTTGGTATTCATCGAAGGCTGAATATTGTTAGAATGTTAAGTACTGTTATAATAGCAAAACATTCCAACACCAGGCAGCAAAAATGCTTTTCACTAAATGCCCTCAACATGCCCAACATCTCCCAGACTTGAGACTCTCTGCAACCCAGATTAGGGAAAAACTTTGAGATAATTTATTCCAGTTCTATGATTTGACCAGCTGTAAGTTTATATTTAAAATTCATATACAGAAGTATTAGTGGACAGTGATCAGTTTCAATGGTCTAAATGGTTTTAACTCAATGCTCATTTTCCAAGTAACATCTTTAATACCAACATAATGATGCAGCAAATCCACAGCACTTTAAAAACCCATATTACTAGCAATGGCCTTTGGTAAATAGGTAATTAAAGGGGAAGAAACACTAAGCCACATAAATGGTCACCATACTACCTTGGCATATTAAAATTGTTTACATTACATGTGTGTGTGCATGTATATGTGTACTCATGTATGTACTTGTCATGACTTATGTATTTAGGTCATCGAACAACATGAAGGATTCTATTTGTTTCTTCCAAAATAGGGGTAATCATAGAACTCAAACTGTTAAGCTTGGCAGCAAGCTGTCTTTACCCATATAGCTATCTCACTGGCCCTTCCTTAACCTTTTCAAAGTGTTTCTGGTTTTGAATACTTTTATACTCAGAGGCTGCAAATAAGCACTGTTCACAGCACAAAGCCCTTAGTACTAACATCAGAAATATTTTAAGGTAGTGTTTAGGGTTTACTTCTAATCACTGAAGGGTATTAAGCGGCGTGTACTTAATGCTTGTGGACTTCCACGTTCTCATCGAAAAAGTGATACTCAAGCTGAGTTATAGCTGTCTTCTACTGTTTGGGGCCTTTTCTTGTGCCATTCCCCTTTTGTGTGGTTATCACCATTAACACTAGGAGGGGAGACCTTGGTGCCCACTTAAACTTCTTACACACCTGTAATGAAGACTCGGGGAGGACAGCACTGACAGGTTGGGACAGGTGGCCAGCTTCCCCAGGCAATGCTGATGATAAAAGGTTGGGTAGAAATGACTGTGTAGATGCTTAATCCTCAAGTTCATGTGTAAAAATAGCAGAGCATCAACCACAACAAAGGCTTTATACATTTGGAAAAGAAACCTGAATATTTTGTCACACCTGACAACCTAGTACAATTTTATGATCAGTATTGAAATTAATTTTTTCTCTTTTTTTTTTTTTGGTATACTGATACTAACAACTCACACTGGATTTCTCCTTAGTTTTGAATAAGTCAAGGGTTTTATTATATAGCATTATAAGAAAGTAGGTTTGAGCAGGGTTTTTTTTTTTTTTTTTTTTTTTTTTTTTTTGGTTTTTCGAGACAGGGTTTCTCTGTGTAGCTTTGCGCCTTTCCTGGATCTTGCTCTGTAGACCAGGCTGGCCTCAAACTCACAGAGATCTGCCTGCCTCTGCTTCCCGAGTGCTGGGATTAAAAGCATGCACCACCACCACCTGGCAAGAAAGTAGTTTAATTGAAATCCTACAAAGTTGTCTGAACACATTTTCCTACTGACATCAAAAGTGGTCATTTTCATTTTAATGTCCTAAAATGAATAAGGGATACTTACCCATTAAAAATCAGAGGAATAACATGGACTATTTCTGTATCAGGTGATACCACAGCATAGCTTGATGGAGGTTCATATTTGTGAATATCTCCTGTATTACTGTGTTGTAAACTGCGATTGCTATCTGATCTCATAAGCTGTGGCCTCATTTAGCATCTCCTTTTCTGCACACCCAGGGATTAATTGAACATGCAATAACTGTTGCTAGCATATATGTTTTCCGAGGAACATAACACCCCACATGTGTGCATGCGTGTGTGTGTGTGTGTGTGTGTGTGTGTGTGTGTGTGTGTAATTATGCCTATTGAACACATACCAATTGTTACAGAAGCTAAAACATACATCTTTGATCTTTCTTATTTTTCCTCATTTCATTCACAACAACCCTGCACAAAGGTACTTTTTTCCTTTTATATTTAATAGGTAAAGAATTGAAGCATAAATGATTTGACCAACAAAGCTTTAAGCTTTTAGGGCAAAGCTGGCAGGGCCCTGACTTAAATTCTGTCTGATCTCAAAGTTCGATGTTAGTTAAATAATATGTCTGGCATTGTAAAAATACTTAGACAAGCCAGACTATTTTAAGATAGTAACATGTATAATCTGTCAGTATTCTCATCGAAACTTTACCAGATGTTCACTCTGTCAGTGCAGACCATACACTGTAGAAAAAGCTAAATTCTTCGCAAAATATAAAGAGTTTGCTGTGACATTTCCCACAGTTTACCCACCGTATAAATCCTCCGATGGAGAGAAGGACTATACAAAAGAAGTTTATGGAGTTTAATTGTAATAAATGAACCTAAAGAGATGTAGAAGTTTGTATAAATGAAACTCTAGCCTGGCAGTGGTGGCACACACTTTTAATCCCAGCACTCGGAAGGCAGAGTCAGGCGGATCTCTGTGAGTTTGAGGCCAGCCTAGTCTACAGAGCGAGTTCCAGGACAGGCTCCAAAGCTACACAGAGATACCGTGTCTCAAAAACAAACAAATAAACAAACAAACAAAAAATGAGCTCTAGGTAAGTAAAATCATATTATTTTAAAATTTAATCCTAATTCTTCATTCATATATAGTCAAGACAAATTCTTCATGACATTTTTACATCAGTAAGTGTTCTTTTGTCCTGCTTCATTTAATGTTTATACAGCATTTCACTGTTAGATATGCTATAATTTATTTAAATAATCTAATAGCAACAGACAGAGAATGTCCAAGTTTTCTAAATTATTAACGACGCCATATAAAACACTGTTGTATTTTCTTCTGCTTACCCCACTCTTCTTCCTTTACCTCTGCTGAAGTTAGCGCATTTTGGTTAGGGATTAGAAATAATGATCCAGTCTAATCTATCACTCTTTCTAGTGTGACTGCTCTCTCTTTCACATGACAAGCATTATTAAGATGAAAAGAATAGCAACATTCTTCCTGTGTCCCCAGGATTTCAACAACTGGTTTTTAGTAAGGCACAAGATAGACAACTGAAACACTTGGTCAAAAGACTATTTTGTGAGACTAGTGAATGAAGCACCATCATCTAATAGTAAAAATACTCAAAAGAAATACAATTTTACTGATTAGCGATCACCTTGGAGTGAGCTTCAGACAACTGAATCAGACTTGAACATTATTTTTGACTTGTCTTTACTTTGAAGGTCTTATGCTACACCCACTTGTTACAAATTCTAGTGCTTGCTGTGTTTTATTTTTTCCTAGAATCTTGTGGTGTATAACGAATTAGTCAAGAAGGAACACACACACACACACACACACACACACACACACACACACACACACAGAGAGAGAGAGAGAGAGAGAGAGAGAGAGAGAGAGAGAGAGAGAGAGAGAGAGAGCTGACTTATATCACTAACACTGAATGCAAAATAGAAGTGCCTGAAAAGGCAAGCTCTGCCCCAGCAAAACTGTCACTCATAGAGGACAGGATAAGGGATGTGATAAGGAGGTAGAAGTGTTGAATCTAAGAAAAACTGTTTCCAAATATATGTACATATCAAAATATTGTTCATGAATACTTTGCATTAACTTTATGCATATGGGGAAAAAAACATTCCTCATAAGTTGAATATGTGAACAGGGGAAGTTGAGACTATACCAGCATGAAGGTACGTGTTGCAAAATAGGATTCCATACCTAAGTCATCCATTAATATTTTTTAAAGGACTGTATTCAATTGAGGACATTTGGGTTAACTCCAAAACCCCAAGTCTGTTCCTTTAGAATATTCAGTTTAACAACAAAGTTGCCTAATGTAGTTTAATGTTGGTTTTAATACTGATAAACTATTAAGTTGACATTTCTTCCCTTTTCTGCATATTATTCCATAGCTTAGTTTTAGTTATCAATGTAATTATTCCCTCTTGCTCCCATGATTTAAATAGAGACAAAACTCTGAGGGAGCATTAGGTTAAACATTTTAATGAATAAAAAATCAAAAAAAATTTCTAATTTACATGTATATGAATAAAGGAAAATTCACATGCACATAGAAAATTAATGTCACCATGAGATAGCCCTTCCATAAAATGACTGCCTTGCAAACCTGAGGACATGAATTTGAATTCCCTGAACCCATGTGAAAATGGGGCATGCTGGTGTACATCTGTAACCCCAGGGCAGAGGGGAAGCAGAAAAAGGTGGATACCCAAAGTTTACATACACATGCACATCCACCTTTATATACATGTGCACACATCCACACTAATATGAATAGATGCCATACACAAACACACACATAAATGGACACACACACACACATACACACAAATAAAATATTCCGTATATGTTCAAACTAGTAACTTCTGAATTGTGTGTAATTTTTTTCAGATGTGACCTACGTGTGCACATTCCTTTGATTTTCTTGATTTTGTTCCCCACTTGACCAGTTATCATTAGCATGTTAGTGCACTGTTAAATAAAAGCATTCTCCTAAAATCAGTGTGCATTTTTACATGTTATTAACAAATGTTTAAAACATGGGTTTATTAAATGAGTATGAAAAACTTTTTAAATAAAGTGGTCAGTACTGAAATATAAACATATGAACCACACTAAATGCACTCAGCAGGCTTTATATATATATACACATGCATGCACACATACACACATATGTGACAGTGGTAATCAAAGAGAAAGAACCCATCAACTTGGGAAGGTGTAAGTGGAAACAATGGAAGGAGTTGGTAGGAGGAAGGGAATGGAGAAAGTGGTGTAAACATTTCAAATTTTAAAAATTAATTTTGAAAGTGCCAACTTAATTCACTAGTGAAACAACTGAGCTTTTGTTCACAAATGGACAGGATAATTTAGAACTCTATTTTATACTCTGCATAAAAATTAACTCAGAATGGACTATAAACTTAAATAAGACTAAATCCAGAAAATAATTTGAAGAAAACACAGGAGAAAATATTTTGACTTTCAATTAGGCAACAGTTTCTTGGAATGGACACAAAACGAGGAAACATTAAAAAGGAAAACAAAATTGATTAATTTCATCAAATCTAAAACTCTGTTCTTTGGATGACACTGCTCAAAAAATGACTGCAAACCACAAAGTTAGCCAAAACAAAGGAAAAGAAAACAAAACATGATAAGACACATTTCTAATGTAAAAAAAAAAGAGCACCAAAAATGACTGAATAATAATAAATCAGCAAGTATCACCGTATAACAGGCAAAACATTTGAGCAGCCTCTTCACTGAATAAGCAAGAAATGGGAAATTTCACGTGAAAAGATGAGAGTCAAGGCCACAGTGGTTCCCACCAACCTTTGGTGGAAAATATTGAAAGAAAGGTACCAAGTGAAAGAGTGATACAGTTGGATGCTTTAATAATTGTGTTCACAATATAAACTGGCAAGCTACTTTGGAAAAGAAATTTCCAGTTTTTTTGTTGTTTGTTTGTTTTTAAGTAAAACATGTCTACCAGTACCCAAACTCTTAAATAAAAAACATTTACTAAGGATGGGCTTGGTGACCAAACCCTGTAATTCCAGCTCACTTCATGAGACCCACCCCTGGTTGCAGAGCTATTGACAACTGATGGATACCGGGAAGGGAAAGTGGGTTTTCTTTAAGGGTGTGACTCCTGATAGAACCACCACCAAGAGGATTTTGAGTTGAGGACCAACTGGTACAAATTGAAGCTCAGTCTCAAGGTTGGGTGGGGCGAGAAAGAAAAAGGTTTGTGATTGCCTATTTACCTGTAAATATCCATAATAATTTTATTCATAATAAACAAAAATCTGGAGACAGCTAAACTGTCCTCTGGTGAATGAATAAAGAAACTACAGCATATATTGTAGAATACTGATTAGCAATAAGAAGGAGAAAGATACGGACCCAACATGGGTGGATTCTCCCACTATATATTAAGTAAAAGTTCTAACTCAAAAGGCTACATTCCATAGGCTTCCATCTTATAAATACCAGGAACACGTGAGCATGTGCTTGGTGAGTAACTGCCAGGTTTCAAGGGAAGAGAGAGCACTAACTGAGGAGACTGGAAGGGGACATGTAAAGATTCCGGTGAGCACTGTCAAACTGTCCTCAAGATTGATGAACTCCATTACATCTCTGCAATTTACTTAGTCAACTTTATTTACCCAAAGAAAGAGAGAAATAAGAGAGATAACTCCTCTTTGAGTTGCCACAGAGCATATTCATTATCTTAAAAGCTATAATGTGAAGAAAATAACTTTTATTTTACTTTAATAGCCTGAAAAAGGCATAATATTTTGTCTCATAGATACAATATGGCATCTAAAATGCATTCAATGTTCTGTGTTTATGAAACATACCCATAGTGTTATTTTATTAAAGTCATCTTGAAGAAGTCATAAATGTAAGAGTTTGAAGCTCTTGCTACAGATTGACAAATGTACCTCAGAAAGGCTTTTCCTACATTCTTGAGATATATAATAATGACAGTTTGCATGGCTGCATGAATACTGTATATTGTTTAAATGGTGTGTGTTTCTTTTACTGCTAGTAATATAAGCATTTTCTAAATGTTGATTGACCAGTTTGTAGTTTTGTGTTTTGAATATTTGGTTCTTATTATTTTTTTCTGTCCCACTGCAATTTATATTGCTTACATACTGTTTTATTACATTTATATAAGGTCTAAAGTGTTTTTTCTTAAGACAAGATTTAGGAGAGAGGAGAGTGTGACAAGAAGAATCAGAAATGCAATATACTTGAAATTGTTAAGGAACAGATTTGATCAATGAAAAAAAGTGATTTAATGTTTTCATTTTAATCTTGGTATTTTTTTCTTCTATAGGAAATGGACTTTTTTCATAGAATATATTCTGATTATGCTATCCCCTTCCCCTATTCCTCCTGACTCTTTCCTACCTCCCTTCCCATCTGGACCCACACTCTTTCTCTCTCTCATTAAAAAGCAATCATCTAAAGAATAATCATAAAATAAGATAATAAATAAAAAAGTCAGTGTATGACAAAAACAACCAAACAAGAAAAAAAAAGCCAAAGAAAAAGCAGAAGAAACTCATATAGACACAAAGATAACACACATTCTTACAAAAGTCCCATTTAAAAAAATCCCAAACCAAAGCAATAATCTGTACCCAAACGACTTGTAAGGTTAAAAAAAAAGTCTGACTTCACATTACCCATCTACTGCTGGGTATAGGGTCTACCCTTAAGAGTGGTTTGTTTCTTCCACTCTAATATTGTCTAGCTGTGGGTCTCTGTTTTTGCTTCTATCCAGTGCAGGAGAAAGCTTCCCTGATGCTGGCCGAACAAGGCCCGAGTCTACTGAGTATAGCAGAATGTTGTTAAGAGTCATTTTATTGCTACCTTCCTCCAGCAGAACAACAGTATTCATTTCCCCCAAGTCTCTGATCTAGCTAGTCTCAAGTTCTTGGCCACCCAGCAGCTTTGGGTGTGGCTCCGTCTCATGGAGTGGGCCTTAACTCTAATCAAACACCAATTGGTTACTCCCACAGGCTTTGTCCTGCTTACTCACCACTGTGTCTTGTAGGCACGCATGTCAGTCTTGTAGACCGAAGGGTTTGTAGATGGGCTGGTGTTTACTCTTCCCCTTCGGTAGCGTGCAGAATCCCTTCTAGTACCATGAGTACTTGTTTGTAGCCGTGGAGGCTTTAGGTAGGCAGCAGCTCGACTTCTTGTTGTTTTAAAAAACTATTGTTAATGTTTGAGTATAAGAAAATTTCCTGTATAGTGTGTGTGTGTGTGTGTGTGTGTGTCTTTGGATCATTTTAAAGAGATACTCTTATTTTTTTTGAACAATTATTGTTAGGTCTTTAAGAACTTCATGCATGTAGACAATGTATTTTGGTCATAACCCACCCCTACCTCTCTCTCAGATCACACTCTACATCCATGCTTTCTCCAACTTTATGTTTTTTTTTTTTAATTTTTGTTTTATTTTGTTCTTTTATAACTCACAGCAAACATTTGTACTGCACATATGCTTAGTTGGGTGTGGGGCCATCCATTGGTGGTTGGACTTCCAGGGCCCACAATCTTAATGACAACTGACTCTCCTTCCCCAGCATCCATCAACCTTCACTATCCTCTCACGGGGGGTGGGGGGAACTCATTAACCCCACTCCCCAAGCTAGCCTGGCTACTGTCTTGATCTTGTGCAGGCAAGGATGAAATGCTGTGAGTTCACGAGAGCAGCCATCCTGTCGTGTCCAATAGGCACTGTTTTTCTCTGGTCCTCCCTGGATCTCTGACTCGATGGCAGAGGTCATAGGCCTCAATGGGTGAACCTTCCATGAATATTTAGCTCAGTTGACAGAATACCGAGCTGTCTTCTAAGATTTTATTTCTATACCCATAGATTCTCAGTCTTCATCAGAAAAGATTCTTTTTGCAGTGGAAAGTAGTTAAGGCAGAAACTCACCACTGTTCAAAGTTCAGAGGATAAGTTAAGTAAGTGTCTTTGGAATTCAACCACAAACAGGACATCTGTGTCGCTCCTCTAAGAGGAGGACATCAGGGAACATTTTGAAAATGACGCAAGAGTGATTGTAATTGATAATTTTCTCTTAAATATAACCATCTACAAACCATGCAGGGTGGCACACCCTTAATCCCAGCACCATGGGAGGCAAAGGGAGCAGGGTCAGGAACTCAAGTTTTTCTTCTGCTACATAACAAGTTTGGGCACAATTTGGGATGCACGAGACCTTGTCTTAAAAAACAAAACAAACCTATCACCGATTACAGGAATGAGTGAAATATTTGGTTCACAGATAAGAGTTGTTAAGTACGTGGAGCAATAGAGACTGAGTCAGTGTTCCTGTGTTTCTTTTGAACTCTCGGGAAGTTTTTGGACTGCTGAGACTAGCCCAGGGGGGGTATTAAACTCATTTCAGGTTCTTTGTCTGCATATCTGTGAAGTATGTTTGGAAAGTGCTGCCTTGTACTTGTTGCAGCTCTACTATGAGTAAAAATGGTTCAGGGATGAAGGAGAACAGGCGCTGGAGTGGGAGAAGGCTCCGTGGCTATGGAAGAATTTTGATTGACATGTTTACACGTCTGCGTCAATCGTTTTGAAAGAGGTCTCACAGACAAAGGAGGATGGCCTATCAGCTAGGTTTTCTGAGAGTGTATCAGGGCTTCCATTCCAGCATATCTGAAGGCATTAGCTTTGATTAAACCAAAAGTTGTACCTCCTTAAGCTGCTGCACAGGATGGAACATGGATAGATTCATTTATAAATGACAAGGAGGAATTCTACCCAATGGCTCCTCCCATTATTTTCTAAGAGACCAGGCAAGGATGTTAGCTGCAAATTGGGGTTCATGGCATGTAACAGATGGTTTGCTTGAAAACTTATATCAAAAATTGAAAATTTAAATTTTACTTTCAACACATGAGGTTTCTGGGGAACATATTGTATTCTTTTAAAAAATATGCATTAGATTCTGGAGAGATGGCTCAGTAGTTAAGAGCACTGGCTGCTCTTCCAGAGGATAGGTTCAATTCCCAGCACCGTTAGGGTGGCTCACATCCATCTGCAACTCTAGTTCCAGGAGAATCTGATGCCATCTACTATCTGTTGGCTGCAAGCATGCAAGTGGTTCACAGAGATACATGTAGGCAAAACATTCATACACCAAAAAAAATATGCCTTAATATTTGTTTCAGGCCAATAAATCATATAATGTATATTTCTGACAATTCTAATAATTTCTGTCGTTATGTTCATTTTTTCTATGCTCTTGTACTCTGCTGCTTCTAATGACTTGAATCCACAAATATTTTTTAAAATAACTGGAATAATGCAAATCAATTACTCAAAAGACTGCCCTCAACTTTATTTTAGGATATCAACATTGGAGTCATAAACTCAAGAAAGAAAAGAATTATTAAATAACTCTCTCAAATTGCCCTAATCACTACAGGAAGACTGTGATATGCGCGTGCACGCGCGCGCACACACACACAAACACACACACATATACATACATACATACATACATACCCAAATGTGATGTTTCATGTTTCATAATTTACACTGGCTTACGTTAAAATAAGAAAACATAGTACTTTATTAAAAGCAACTTCAGGTTTCGGATTTTAGCTATTTTTTTAACTTGATCCTCTAATTGCAGAAATTGGTACTCTTTTTGTGCTTCTCGTTGAGTTCCAAGAGTCTTTGAATTGGCTCATTGGATATGAGCACTTACTAGAGTGTTATTTCTGAGAAGGGCCATTGTGAGACTCAACAAATTCCAGTTAAATCTATAGTGAACCATGGAGTTTTCAGTTTCACGTTTGTTTGAAATTTGATAAACAGACACCTAAATTCTGTGACAATCTGTCCTCCATGGTGAGAATGTGTGTCCTGTCTTAGATATGACAGTATCTTAGTGATGAATGACAATGGGCAACATATGGATACTGCAAGTGTCTTTGGGGTTGGGGAGACAACTCAGATGGTTAAATTCATGAGGAGCTGGGTTTGATCTACAGAATCCATATGAAGAGGCCAGGCATGGGACATGTGCTTGTAAACCAAACACTGTGGAAGAGGGGACAGAGGAGACTTGGAGCTCACATAATAGCTTGTCCATCTTAGTTGGTCAACTCCAGACCAATGAGAGAGCTAGTCTTATAAAGCAAGACAGGTGGCTTAGGGAGAGCACAGTAGTTAAGAAAGCTTTTGTTGACAACAAGAATTTGGAATGTGGCACCTAAATCAACCCCTTATATCCCCAGCTTCAGGCGTGCTGATGTTTTTTCTTCTGGCCCCTGGAAAACAGTACATATGTTCTCACACACTCACACATACAGATACACATACATAATTTTTTCAAATAATAATATATTTTTAAAATCGGATGGCAGATGGCTCATAATGAACCACATATATCCAAGATTATCCTCTGATCTCTATATTTCTACACACACACACACACACACACATACACACACACATACACACACACCTTCATTTGACTCTGTAAGCATGTAGTTTTGGACCAGTGCTTGAGGAGAGCTTACATCTAATGGGAAAGGTTTTCCCAGTGAGAGCCTTTCATATAAACAGCCACATTAGTGGCAAAGTACAGTCTTTCCTTCCAGGGTTTTGCCTTTGTTGGGCTTAGCCAAACTAGACTCTGCTCCCATTTGCTCTAATGCTGTAACATTCTCCGGAGCCCTGAGCCTGCAGCATATTGCCCCTTAAAGTTGACAGGACTACTTTTTCTATTCATTGGGGACTTTCAGCAAGATGCAGCCTAAATGTTGCTGTCTCAAGAGTTAGATGATAGATTTTATTTGTCCACGTTCATAGAATGCAGAACATAAAACAGAAAAAAAAATGTGTCTGAGAAAAAAAAACAAAACAAAACAAAAAGCAACCATCTTTTCTAGAGTATATATAGCATCATGAGGAAGCAACTGGGCTGAGGAGATAAAATGAGTCAGTAGTCTGCTGGAAAGTAGGATCAAGGTAAAAATAATAATAATGAAAGTGATATTAGCATAGCAAAGTTATTCTAAATACCTTCTAAATATTATTTATGAGAACAGCGAGTTTATTACTCATGGCTAAGATTAAGCAGTTTGAGTTTTTACTGGAATGAAAATGTCCCAGAAAGCAGTCACTGAAATGGTGTAAACACTTCGACCTGCTAGCTTGATGCTGCGCTCATCATGGCTGTCATCTAAGTCATCAGCAAGTGAGCCAAGGAAGAAAATGTGTAGCTGCAGTGAAAAGGGCGTGAAGGGGGCTGCAGGGTGGCTCAGTGAGTGAAACATTTTTAAGCCTGGTCATGTAACTCCCGTCTCTGGAACCCACTTAAAGGTGGAAGGAGAGAAAAACCTTCACAAAGGTGTCCTCTGACCTCCGCATATTTACAGCGACTTGTGTCCCACACATCCATCAAATGCCCTCTGCTCACCGTGAAAGTATTGACAACAAAAGGTGAGTGAAGAAGACTGGAACCTAGAGAAGGGACAGTAGGGTGGACTGCAGCTTCTGCAGAGGACTCAGGATGTGCTAGGAGCAAAGGCTGAGCCCACAACAGGCCTATACCTACACCCACACCAGAACTCCACATGGGGAGGATGTGGATCCAGAGAACACACCTCGGACGGGGGATCCAGAATCAAGATAAAGTATTTAGGAAACAAGAGTATGTGAATACCAGCAGCCCAAATTGCATAAGGAACACGCAGGCACGCACACACGAACTCACGACGCACGCACGCACGCACGCACGCACGCACGCACGCGCACACACACACGTACTCTCACACCAGGAATCTGCTTGATGGGGAAGGAAAGAGTTGAGAGAATAAGAGAGAAAATGATTGATCAAATGTTTATTAACCAGATAGGAATCAGCCTCACACACTCCAAGTCTGTGTCTGGGAATGGACCCCTTCTGCCAGTTTGATGTAAGGGCCGAAAGGACTTCATTACAGAGGAACAACAGCTCTGGCATCTAATTATAATTTATTTGAATATAGTGCAGTTAAACGGCAGCAAAACAGTGGGCATTCTAAGAGCATTAGGGAGTCGGGAAGTGTGTGTCTTAATAGATACAACTGTAGCTGTGGAAGGCTGACCAGCAGAGAATGGTCTCCCAAACTGTTCGTTTACGTAATCCTGGGATATAGGATAGAGCCGACTAACACCACAAAAGAAAATATGTGCCTACCTCACTCCTAAGGCCTAAATGCTCTTTGGTATAATGTTTGCTAAAGATATATATCCTTTGTTCTTGGGAGAAATAGTAAGAGCGTTTTAAAAGGAATATTAAAGGATAATTAAGGACATGGAATATATGAAGTCATAGTTTCTCAGGACTATCCTTATTGATCCTTGCTCTCTATTTTTAGCAGTTTCTTCTACTCCTCCAGGTTCATTTTTTTTTTTTTTTTGAGAAAGTGCTTACTTCTTGCTGGGGATATTGAATTAGGTTCCATGCACAGTGAGTAAGTGTGCACTGCTCTTGTGTCTGCTACCTCGTTGGTTTGAGCCTTCCTACCTAAGTGAGGAGTTCACGCTGAAGGCATGCTCACAAACGCTAAGAAAAATCCTGGGCTGGACTTTCCAAACTTAGAGATTCTTCCAGGGGGGAAAGGACAAAGGAGTATGTTTCAAGATAAAATACTGATCAAGATTTTGCAAAATTCCTATTGTTTTGCCTAGGGGTGTTCTGGAGTACAGTTTTGTGTAAGCAATGACTATAATCGACCTCTGTTTTTTCCCCTTCCCTTCCCTTCCCTTTCCTCTCCTCCCTCCTTCCCTCCCTCCCTTCCTCCTCCCTCCCTCCCTCCCTCTGTCCTTCCTTCACTGTTTTTCTCTATTGTTAAGAATCTGTTCTGCCAAACAGATCAAGCTAATCAGCTGTCTCATCTATCCAGAGGGCCTGATCCACTTGGGGGCTCCTCAGCTATTGGGTAAAAGTTCATGTGTTTCCATTCGATTGGCTGTTTGTCCCTGTGCTTTTTCCAATCTTGATCTTAACAATTCTCACAATTTATATTTATAAATTCAACAATTTATAAATATAAATTATATTTATAATCTCAAACAAAAGAGAGAGAGAGAGAGGGAGAGAGAGAGAGAGAGAGAGAGAGAGAGAGAGAGAGAGAGAGAGAGAGAACACTAATATTCAGCTTGTTTCTATCCTCCAATGTTTAGTGTAATATTTTCTTTCCTTGCCTTTTGGCTACTGACCAGTCTCCCTAGTGTAGGACACCCATGGTCCAGATCTATTGTCTAGACTACTCACACACTCTTCGCTCCTTCCATATTACATTGTCACTCTGGTGCCTAGCCCCAGGGTAGGAAAGAGAAGATTCTTCTTGTGACATCCAGAGTATGTCTGGCTGTTTTGAGGATTCCTCCTTGCTTCTCTGTCCCACACTGAGCAACCTTCAGCATCCCCTGTGGGGGTGGGGGCTAACTGTCTTCTTATGGGACTTCGATAGCAGCTTTTTAGGAGGCCCTAGGGAACTTGACATTTCAAAGTGATCTGCTGTGAAACATCTTTTTCCCAACCACTGGAATACAGTCTGTCAGCACTCTTTTTACTACCCATTTCTCCAGTGACAATGCCATTAGGTCTTCCTCTTTCTTTGGGATGAGGTTTAGCTATGTAGCCCAGGCTGGCCTTGAATTCTCCTGTCCTTAGCTTCCCAAATACTGAGGTTATTGGCATCTACTGTAACTCAGTCTCCTGTGACATTCATCTGTCCCCAGTGAATACAGTTGTCAGGCCCACTCATAGAACGGGAGTATGAGAACAATCCCCTGCACATCCCGACTTCCTCTGGAAGTCCCTTCCTTCTGGGCCCCTCCTCCCTCTTCATTACTTCCCTCTGACAGAGGCCAGAAACTGGTCCAGCTTCTATTGTGTTTGCTTATAGGAGGAATAGCACCTGCTTTGCCCTTGTCCTTGGATGTTTTAGTTTCTTTACTCAAGGCAATATCCTTGTAATGAATTCAAGACTGAGACAAGAATGAAGGATGGCACACTGCTTTTCCCAGCAATGCTGATGTTTATTGTGTGTTTGGAGGCACTGTTATAACTCCTTTGAAACAGAGGCCAAGAAAAGTTAAGACACTTCTCGGAGGTCACTGAGTAGTAAGTGGCGGAGACTAAATTTAAATCTGGGCAGGCTGGTGACAGAGACTGTAGTCTAAATCCTGCCCCTTAAGGCTGCTAAGATAAGATGCCCTATAGTGATTTGTGGTATTTTTAAGGCATGTAAAATGAGATGCCTAGTTGTGATTTGTGGAAGCAAGATCCTAGGATATTAGGCTGTGGACCTACAAGAACAAGCCCGAGAGAAGTCCTTATACAGAGTGGAACTAGAGCTTACAGTGCTGTGAGTTTCGTTTAAGCTTCTTATCTGCTGTAAATCACAGGCAAGCACTTACCACAGGGAGGGGAAGAGTCCAGGTTTATATTCTATCTAAATTAAAAGTTTACTGAAATATATCATCTTTTTCATAAACCCTGTTCTTGGTGCTAATTAACCAAAAATTGGTTAAATCTATAAAGTATCCCAATAAGTTAATGCACACTGAGCTGTTCATTTAGTTTAGTATAGTAAATGGTCAGAAAGGGTTCTTAAATGATGCTGACATATTAGAGTACATACAAGAAAGGTGTGAATAAATGAATAAATTTACATTCTTTCACAAGCCGTGATAAATTTCCTAGAATGCAATCTGTTGGTAAGATAGAAGTATATCAGTTGAATTTCAAGATGTTAAATTACTTGAATTCCCATATCACGTATTAATTATACAACAAAAATGTCCATAGATCTACTTGAAAGAGATAGTAATCTTGGCAATAGAAAAATTAAGTTCAAGTTGTTCTAATTGGTAGAGGGACATTAAGAGATTAAAAGAATAGTGGTGATGGAAGAAGCATAGGCTACAGCATGCCCCAAAAGGCCAAAGGTCAACATGTTACATGTAACTTTCAAAGTACCTTTACCTCTCAAAAAAACTTAAAATTAATGTTCAGATGCCCTGTAGTTACAGATTCCAGTGTAATGTTCACATCATTGATAAAACCCTAAGAACTGCAACATATACACTAAAAAATTCTCTGAAAATTTATCCTTGGGGCTGGAGAGATGGCTCAGTGGTTAAGAGCACCGACTGCTCTTCTGGAGGACCCGGATTCAATTCCCAGTACCCACATGGCAGCTAACAACTGTCTGTAACTCCAAGATCTGATACCCTCACACATACATACATGCAGGGAAAACAAATAAATAAAAATAAGTAAATAAAAATAAATAAATTTTATCCTTGAAATCATCGGAAATATAATAAATTATGTTATCAAATGAAACACGTTCTTTCATTGCTTTCTAAAAGGGGGGAGGGGAGAGAGAGAGACAGAGAGACAGAGACGGAGAGCATGGTTAGAAAACATCTGTAAAACCAGCATTCAAGGAACAGAGACAACAGAGACAAGAGAATCATCACATTTGAGGCAAGGTTGGTTTATATAGGAAATTCCAGAGAGGCTAGGGCTATATAAAGAGACCCTATCTCAAAATACCAAAACAAAACAAAACAAAAACCCCTACATACTGAAAAAGAATATACCAGAGTTTTGTGAATGTTATCACAGATTGGTACCAAGGACAGAAGATAAATAATCCCAATCAAGTCTACTTTTGTGAAACAGTGCATATAATTAGGGTTGTTTACAGGACTTGTGTGAAGGATTACTCATAGGAGCATGGGAAACCTATGGTCAACTACATCAGTGAAAGAATATTCTTCCTACAACCTCTTTGAGGAAGGGTTTGGCTAGTGAACTCCTCCTAGCAGCCTTTATCTTCAGGCTTCACTCATGGTACCCATTAACTGTCTCTTTGGAGATAGAAACGACCTGGGGACCCCTTTCCTTTTTTTGTAATGGTAAGTTAATGGGTCCCATCAGCTAATCATGGGTGCTGACAGTTCAAGCTGGGAAATGTTTCTATTATGCTAGAACAAAACATCCATCTATAACTCTTGCCCTTTCTCCAGTTCTTACAGTCTTCCCTTCTGTGATACCCCCTCATCCTTGGATGGATTGGGAAAGATGTCTGATGTAGGGATGAATATTCAGTGCATTCATGGGGGTCAGGAGAGCGTAGGCATGCGCATACCACAGCACACGTGTGGAGATCAGAAGACAGTCTCCAGTGTGGATCCTTGCTGTCCAGGTTGTTTGAGGCTTGGTCTCTCTGCTGTTTACTGCTGCTTAGGCAGACTAAGCTGGCCTGTAAGATATAGAGATTCTCCTGTTTCTGCCTCAGATCTCACTGCAGACTCATACCAGTGTACCTGGTTTGACATAGGTCCTGGACATTTGAAATCAGGTATCCATGTTCATGCTGCAAACAGTTGACCCACTGAGCCGTCTTTCCACCCTGGGGAAATTTTTGGAGTGAGATTCAGTTTAGCTACACAAGGTATACACCATTAGACTAGAGAGTTAACCTAGCAAGCCATTTATGCCCACCTGCTGCGTGGAGAGCAAGAATATTTGATTGTGTTCTTATCTGAACGTTAAGAAAACATTTTAGGTGGAAGCTAGTAATTACACCAGCTTTCATTCTGAACCTGACCTGAATCGTAACCATCCTCAAAACTGGTCTGGCTCCTGTCTCTAAATAGTCCTCTAGTCACTTGTTCTTTAGCACAAGTGGAGACTCTTTCCTCTGTATTTTTTTCCTCCTCATGTTTCACGAACCAAATGTGTACTGTAGTTAATATGGACATCTTTGTGCTGTGGTCATCTTCAATATGAAAATCTAGAGGTTACATCTGAAAGACTAATTTAGTTTTGTTTTTTTTTTGTTTTTGTTTTTTTGTGCTCCTATAATTCTCATCCAAAAATCAAACACACAAATAAGCATCCACCAGACATAATGACTCTCATTTTTAATCCCAAGACTTGTGGGTTTGAGGAAGGAAAATAGAGGGTAAATGTTCAGCAACATGTGATCCTACAGCCTAGGGTAGTGAGACCATAGTGAGACCCAGTTTATAATGAAAGGAAGGAAGGGAGGGAGGGAGGGAGGGAGGGAGGGAGGGAGGGAGGGAGGGAGGGAGGGAGGGAGGGAAGGAGGGGAAAGTACATAGGTAGCAGGGAGGAGAAAGGAGGAAAGAAAACAGGATCAATAGGTCCTTGATTTTTGTGGAGAACTATTACTTTTGATGAGTGACCCCCAAACTCAGTTTCTGTAGAATTTCATAGGCACAACTTTGAATTCTTTCTTAACAAGACAAGCTGGGCACAAATGAAGGCTACAGTGAACAATGAAATCTGGCCATTTAGTCAGTTTTTTTTGCATCTCTCAGGACAGCTTAATTTTGCTCATAAGGACATGTAGTCAGTTTTGTTCTAGTTGCACATAAGGTGTGACAAAACACCTTATGCAAGCAATTTAGGGGAGAAAGAGTTTATTTCAGCTCACAATTCCACGTTGCTGTCCATCACTTCAGGGAAGGAACAACAGGAGGAGGTTGAGCGTGCTGTATCACATCTTCAGGTGGAAGGAAGCAACAGGTTCATGCCTGCCAGTATTCAGCTAACTCTTTTCTTTTCATTAGGTCCAGGGCCCATCCAGTTCATGAAATGGTATCACTCATGCTAGGCTGAGACTTCCCACATCAATCAATGTAATCAAGATGAACACCCTCAGACATGCCAACCTGATATAGATAGCCCCTCATTGAAACTCTTCCCAGGTGATTCTACCTTGTGCCAAGTTAATTAAAATTAAGAATTATAGGACATATGCAGTTAATGGCTTCAAATGGGGTACATTTCATTTTTTATGAAGAACAAATGAACTTTAGATTTTTTTTTGCTTTAATAGCTAATGTTGCATAAGGAAAGAACACGGAGATTTAAGAAAAGCATTGCATTTTTTGGTTTTTATGTTTTTACTTTTTTTGATGTGTGTGTGTGTGCGTGTGGTATGTGTGAGTGGGTGGGTATATAGGTGCATATATGATTTTGGTGATTGGTTTTTGCCCTCAACCTTGTTGAAACAGTTTCTCTCTTGCAGTTTCTGTTGCCATATGGCATCCTAGTCCATACTAGTTGAACCATGAGCTTCCTCCTAGAGATGCTCCTGACTTCACATCTTACTTCATCACAGGAGTGCTGGAATTACAGGCGAGGACCACATCTTATAGCTTTTTGCATTAGTTCCAGGGATCCAGCCTGGTCAGATTTATGTGGCAAGTGCTTTTACCTGCCAAGACTCTATCCAGCTATTAAGTATTTGGTTACATTTATTATTTAGTATTATTTATTTTAGTATTTATTTTGTATTTTATAATAAATTGTAACTCATCAACATAAAATACTTTTGTATCAAGTCTATAAATCTATCAATTTAGAAAATAATTTAGTTTCTTTTTTATTATAATACTTTGATTTCATACACATACTTAGGAGAATTTTAGTACTTTTCATTTCCCATTACCCTCTCGAACCCCCTCCCTCTTTCAATAAAGAAATGAATTAAGACCTACAAAAAGTTGTAGTGGAATGTCAGACTGGATAGTGATATATATTACATTTATCACATCCTGTAAATGTAGTTAAGAAACAATGAATCATGAACTGTTTCAAAGAGTAGTAAGTCCAGCCTTCACGTGTTAAAGAGGGATGTGAGAACTGAAAAATTCACAAGAGTTCTTGGGGCTCCAAGAACTTAAGGAGTCTTAAGGAACTTCATTTGTTTGTTTGATCCTTTTCAGTAAATATACAGGCAAGAAATCTTTTACAGGGTCTGGATGCAGTAAACTCAGATTCTTTGGCTTGTAACTGTCACAGAGATAACCTATCTAGGAAGGGTTAAAGGCTCTGAGATTACATAGTTGACCAGGCAAACGTGTGTGTGTGTATATATTAAAAAAAAAAAAAGAAAAGAAAAGAAAACCAGCAGTAACAAGCACCAAAAACAGGAGAGACTGTTTCTTGCAAATTAGGAGCAAGAGCATCCTAGGTATAAGTAGTTAGTCTTAGGTGATGGTCGCAAGAATGGCTGTTCCTACTGCCGAAGTCCACACTTGTGTCTTTACCTGTGCAGAACTGACTACATTTGCAGTGCACTGTAGAACATAAAGTGACATTTCTTCCAAACTGTTTTCTTATGACCACATAGACTAATAAGATACTTACTAGAGTCCTGTGATACTGAATATTAAATTCATAGGGAAACCCCTTGATTCTCTTAAAACAAAAACAAAAATGTCAAGCTGCTCATGGTGACTCACACCTGTAATCCTAGTATTCAAGAGGCTGAGGCAGGAGGATTGTCATAAATTTGAGGCCAGTTTGGGTTACATAGTGAATCCCAGCAAAGCCTGGGCTTCAGAATACCTGTCTCAAAAATCAATATATAAATAAATAATAAATAATGAACAAACCAAAAGTATGATTAAGCTGTGATCTTATAGAATTTATACTGAATGACTTCAGAGTATGATTCCTGAAACTGGTCTTTCTCTCCATTACTTTCTCTTTGGAAATTTCTCACTCCTCACTTTTGGAATTCCCAGACTGGCCTAAGAAAGAGATCAGCAGAGCCTGGTTGTTACACTGATCTTTTCAGAGTTGACCCTTATCTTAATCATTTAAATAAAATTCCAAGGGGGACTCCGAGATCACAGATGGGAAGTGCAGAGGTGACAACTGTCTTGCTTACCTGCTTTGCTGAACAGAGTTGAGCCATATTAGCCCTGCTCAGATCTAGCAGCTTGCTGAGCACCTGGTTATCTCCAGCTGACTGAGTCTGTCTTCTTCTCCCTTGCCTTACAGGAACATTTTCAGATGTGTCTGTGTTCCCAGAAAGCCAAGCAGCGAAGAGGGAGGCCCAGAAAGAAACTGGTATTTCCTCTCCTTCCTGCTTTGGTCTGCTTTTTAAAGTTTTGTGTACCTCCTGCAAAAGACTTCTGGAATGACTGCCCACAAAACAGTGGGTCCATTCAGAAGAGTCCTGTGTGTCTTGTATCTTCTAAATGTCATCCCAGTCTTGCAAATACACAGTTATGACAAAAAACAGAAATTCTGGAAGTCTGTTTTGCTTCATAGACTATATTGAAACATCACACTTTGACCAGAAAATACTTTAACTATAGCAGCACTACTTGCCCTCTCTATCTCTATCATATGACCTGAGATATTTACATTATTAAAACTGGCCGGGGCCAGGCGGTGGTGGCGCACGCCTTTAATCCCAGCACTCGGGAGGCAGAGCCAGGCGGATCTCTGTGAGTTTGAGGCCAGCCTGGGCTACCAAGTGAGCTCCAGGAAAGGCGCAAAGCTACACAGAGAAACCCTGTCTCAAAAAACCAAACCAAACCAAACCAAAACAAAACAAAACAAACAAAAAAAAAAACTGGCCGGAAGAGGGGAACAGTCTCCAGAGTGTTTAAAGGATTAAAATTGAGCTATTAATTGCATTGCCCATTTAAATATGGTAATGGTGATGGCCAAAGGAACCCTGATTCCAAATGAGCTTCCTACCCACACTGTTTTCTTAATTTAATAGTTCTAATTTTAAGTGTATGGATAACGTTGGGGGCAAATGTGTGGTATCTAGGTGCACCTAACTGTTCCATCAGTTTCTTTTCATACAGAATACATACATATATTTTTTCATAGTTCTATCCAAGTGTGGCATGTTTCTACTGTGTATTTAAAACATTTCTGAATCATATTGGTTCAGAATTGTTAAATAAAATATATTAAAATCTAACATTGATTTAGCAGGAGGAAAATAGGATAACCATAGAACAATGTCACTGTCCAGTTCAAAGCTTTATTAATTTATCTCCAGAGTACTCCAGTATTATCAATGGTGATCTTGTTGAAAATATACAGCCTGCTCAGTGAGGCAGTCAATGAGATGATCCTTTTGGATAAACTACTGCTTGTAATTTGGGGTTTCAGCTGTTGTTAAATTCCTAGAATATGTTCCTTTGTTTTTTGGCTTCCAGCAAGGCTCTGTCTCACTGTTTTCCTGGCCTTGAGTTTGTAGTTCATGGTCTAAATGCCATTCAGTGCAACTTACAGTCTACCTCCAGATTTAACTCGTGGCTGGAAGTGTGGAGTTTGTTCTGCACCTAGTAACCATAAGCCTTTCCCAGTGCTCCCGAGTCCCTGACCTGGTCTTTAAGGCCTTCTCATGTTGGCTGCTACCTGTTTTTTGCTTTATTTTTTGTTCTATCCCATTGGGTACTATTACTTTAGGCAAGCGGGGCTGCTTATTAGTGGCATACTGTGTGTGCTTTTACGGATCTTTGCTTTCGGATGCTTTTTTCACCCTTCACATTCCTGCTGTGTTCATGTGTGAATACTGTTCCCCCATTTTTAGTTTTATGTGTTTCTCAATTGTATCTTCTCTGAATGGCAAAGTTAGTAATGATTTTTCTCTCTTCTGAAATAATTCCAATTTTCAAATCTCCAAATATGTATTATGTTCTGTTGAAATGGCATGTGAGCAATGATTATTCTGCCTACAGGATATCTGAGACTGGTATACTTTGAATCCCAAATATTCTTGGCACAATTCTGTAAACCTATTTGCCAGTAAGTAATTATTCATTGAATGATAATTTTTTTCTTTGTTCCAAAATACATGATGTAATTTACATCTCCTGGGGTATACAGATGTTGGTATTTATATTTTTTATTTTAGTTAAGCACATGGTGGATGTATTTAAAATATGGATATTAGGAAGTGTATAATAAGTTAGAACCCTAGAGCATTTTGTACAATCTAATATTTGACAATCCCATTTAATCATTACTTTCCTTATTTGTTTTTAGCTTGGTACTTAAGAGGTCTCACTGTTTAAAATGAAGGAAAAAAAATGAAACCCAAAAGATAAAAAAACCAAACAACATAAAACACCCCACAGTGAACTCTGGTATACCTCTGTTTTGTTTTTATCCATATTTTAAAGATATCATGTACAAACCCAAATAACAGTTGTTGCTTCCAAACTACAATATGTTATTAAAAGGGTTAAATGTGAGGCTTACCTAGAAAGTTGCAGGTCATAGAAGTCTTCAAGAATACTACAATTTTAGTGACTCAGTTTCTACGGCTGTCGTTGCTCACTCTTACTAATCAAAAGACGTGCTTATAGTTAGCAAATGTTACATTTAATGTATGCCTTTGGGTGAATGCAGATTCCCCCGTAGAACAGTTGCCAAGCATGTGCAATGCCTTGGGTTTAATGCCCAGGACTACGAAATAAATTTTCAAGTACGGGCTGGCGACTTAGGTCCACTAGGAGGCTGCTGCTGCTTTCCTTGCTGGGTGGCCATACTCTCTCAGCTGCCCTGCACAGCCAGCTCTGAGTCTGACCCTCTTCTCACTTTTATTCTTTTTCTTCGCAAACTTATGTCTGGACATATAGCCAAATCGGTAGTGGGAGAAGTCCAAGAATGGCCCTTTGCTCCCGGGTGTACCTCTCATTTTCTTGTAAACCAGTTTCAGCATTTCAGACTGAGTAGTAAACTGTAGAATCAAAAGTCACCAAGGGGGCTCAGTGCATACATCCATCAACTTCAAGTCAAACTATTTTTCTCCTTTAATATTTTAAATATATTACCAGTAATTCTAGAAGAGATTTACAACACAATAACATCTTCCTTTTTTCCCCTGGAGGAAACCTTTGTTTTAAAAGGCAAAACCAACTGCAATCTGATATTCATTCAAATGTGCATGAATACAGTTCTTCAGTAGAGCTCTGTTGGCAGAAGCTGTGGATGTGACTTCTACATAAGCTTTACTCAGGGTAGGAGTAGCACTCTGATTTAGGGCTTTAAATATCTCAGCAGTGGGGTAGCTACTTACAATGTGTAGTATTTAAACATATTCTCTTAAAACATTTAAAAACATGCAAAAATATTTATTTGTCTGTTTGATCTATTAATATCTTAATAATATTCCTTATTTTATTAAAAACCTAAAAGGAGCAATGAGACAATTCTAATCCTATGACAAGAGTAAAGTGACCTTGGTTGAGTCTAGATTTGTTTTTTCTTTACCTGTTTGCATGTGATCAACTACGTGTATTCTCACAGTCTTTGCTTTATTATTTTTTATCATGTCCCTCTTTTTCCTCACCC